>NC_134504.1:17541363-17596363 GCF_040206685.1 Ascaphus truei
TGGTCAGCGGGCGGTGGGGCGGTGATCAGATTGCTCGTGGTAATGTTGGGTCAGCGGGCGGTGGAGCAGTGATCAGATTGCACGTGGTAAGGTTGGGTCAGCGGGCGGTGGGGTGGTGATCAGATTGCTCGTGGGTAAGGTTGGGTCAGCGGGCGGTGGGGCGGTGATCAGATTGCATGTGGTACGGTTGGGTCAGCGGGCGGTGGGGTGGTGATCAGATTGCTCGTGGTAAGGTTGGGTCAGCGGGCGGTGGGGCGGTGATCAGATGCACGTGGTAAGGTTGGGTCAGCGGGCGGTGGGGTGGTGATCAGATTGCACGTGGTAAGGTTGGGTCAGCGGGCGGTGGGGTGGTGATCAGATTGCTCGTGGTAAGGTTGGGTCAGCGGGGCGGTGGGGTGGTGATCAGATTGCTCGTGGTAAGGTTGGGTCAGCGGGCGGTGTGGCAGTGATCAGATTACACATGGTAATGTTGGGTCAGCGGGGCGGTGGGGTGGTGATCAGATTGCACGTGGTAAGGTTGGGTCAGCGGGCGGTGGGGCGGTGATCAGATTGCACGTGGTAAGGTTGGGTCAGCAGGCGGTGGGGCGGTGATCAGATTGCATGTGGTACGGTTGGTCAGCGGGCGGTGGAGCAGTGATCAGATTGCACGTGGTAATGTTGGGTCAGCGGATGGTGGGGCGGTGATCAGATTGCACGTGGTAAGGTTGGGTCAGTGGGCGGTGGGGGTGGTGATCAGATTGCACGTGGTAAGGTTGGGTCAGCGGGCGGTGGGGTGGTGATCAGATTGCTCGTGGTAAGGTTGGGTCAGCGGGCGGTGGGGGTGGTGATCAGATTGCTCGTGGTAAGGTTGGGTCAGCGGGCGGTGGGGTGGTGATCAGATTGCTCATGGTAAGGTTGGGTCAGCGGGCGGTGGGGCGGTGATCAGATTGCACGTGGTAAGGTTGGGTCAGCGGCGTGGGGTGGTGATCAGATTGCACGTGGTAAGGCTGGGGTCAGCGGGCGGTGGGGCGGTGATCAGATTGCACGTGGTAAGGGTTGGGTCAGCGGGCGTTGGTGGGGGTGATCAGATGCATGTGGTAAGATTGGGTCAGCGGGCGGGTGGGGGGGTGATCAGATTGCACGTGGTAAGGTTGGGGCAGCGGGCGTTGGGGGGGTGGACAGATGCATGTGGTAAGATTGGGTCAGCGGGCGATGAGGCGGTGATTAGATTGCTCGTGGTAAGGTTGGGTCAGCGGTCGTTGGGGTGGTGATCAGATTGCACGGGGTAAGGTTGGGCGGTGGGGCGGGGTGATCAGATTGGACATGGTATGATTGGGTCAGCAGGCGGTGGGGTGGTGATCAGATTGCACGTGGTACGGTTGGGTAAGTGGGCAGTGGGCGGTGATCAGATTGCACGTGTGGTAAGGATGGGTCTGCGGGGCGGTGGGGCGGTGATCAGATTGCACATGGTAAGGTTGGGCCCCCGGGCGGTGGGGCGGTGATCAGATTGCACGTGGTACAGTTGGGTCAGCGGGCGGTGGGGTGGTGATCAGATTGCACGTGGTAAGGTTGGGTCAGCGGGCGGTGGGGGCGGTGATCAGATTGCACGTGGTAAGGTTGGGTAAGCGGGCGGTGGGGCGGTGATCAGATTGCATGTGGTACGGTTGGGTCAGCGGGCGGTGGAGCAGTGATCAGATTGCACGTGGTAAGGTTGGGTCAGCGGGCGGTGGGGCGGTGATCAGATTGCTCGTGGTAATGTTGGGTCAGCGGGCGGTGGAGCAGTGATCAGATTGCACGTGGTAAGGTTGGGTCAGCGGGCGGTGGGGTGGTGATCAGATTGCTCGTGGTAAGGTTGGGTCAGCGGGCGGTGGGGCGGTGATCAGATTGCATGTGGTACGGTTGGGTCAGCGGGCGGTGGGGTGGTGATCTGATTGCTCGTGGTAAGGTTGGGTCAGCGGGCGGTGGGGCGGTGATCAGATGCACGTGGTAAGGTTGGGTCAGCGGGCGGTGGGGTGGTGATCAGATTGCACGTGGTAAGGTTGGGTCAGCGGGCGGTGGGGTGGTGATCAGATTGCTCGTGGTAAGGTTGGGTCAGCGGGCGGTGTGGCAGTGATCAGATTACACATGGTAATGTTGGGTCAGCGGGCGGTGGGGTGGTGATCAGATTGCACGTGGTAAGGTTGGGTCAGCGGGCGGTGGGGCGGTGATCAGATTGCACGTGGTAAGGTTGGGTCAGCAGGCGGGTGGGGCGGTGATCAGATTGCATGTGGTACGGTTGGGTCAGCGGGCGGTGGAGCAGTGATCAGATTGCACGTGGTAATGTTGGGTCAGCGGATGGTGGGGCGGTGATCAGATTGCACGTGGTAAGGTTGGGTCAGTGGGCGGTGGGGTGGTGATCAGATTGCACGTGGTAAGGTTGGGTCAGCGGGCGGTGGGGTGGTGATCAGATTGCTCGTGGTAAGGTTGGGTCAGCGGGCGGTGGGGTGGTGATCAGATTGCTCGTGGTAAGGTTGGGTCAGCGGGCGGTGGGGTGGTGATCAGATTGCTCATGGTAAGGTTGGGTCAGCGGGCGGTGGGGCGGTGATCAGATTGCACGTGGTAAGGTTGGGTCAGCGGGCGGTGGGGTGGTGATCAGATTGCTCGTGGTAAGGTTGGGTCAGCGGGCGGGTGGGGTGGTGATCAGATTGCACGTGGTAAGGTTGGGTCAGCGGGCGGTGGGGTGGTGATCAGATTGCACGTGGTAAGGTTGGGTCAGCGGGCGGTGGGGTGGTGATCAGATTGCTCGTGGTAAGGTTGGGTCAGCGGGCGGTGGGGTGGTGATCAGATTGCTCGTGGTAAGGTTGGGTCAGCGGGCGGTGGGGCGGTGATCAGATTGCTCGTGGTAAGGTTGGGTCAGCGGGCGGTGGGGTGGTGATCAGATTGCACGTGGTAAGGTTGGGTCAGCGGGCGGTGGGGCGGTGATCAGATTGCTCGTGGTAAGGTTGGGTCAGCGGGCGGTGGGGCGGTGATCAGATTGCTCGTGGTAAGGTTGGGTCAGCGGGCGGTGGGGCGGTGATCAGATTGCACGTGGTAAGGTTGGGTAAGCGGGCGGTGGGGCGGTGATCAGATTGCACATGGTAAGGTTGGGCCCCCGGGCGGTGGGGCGGTGATCAGATTGCACGTGGTACAGTTGGGTCAGCGGGCGGTGGGGTGGTGATCAGATTGCACGTGGTAAGGTTGGGTCAGCGGGCAGTGGGGCCGGTGATCAGATTGCACGTGGTAAGGTTGGGTAAGCGGGCGGTGGGGCGGTGATCAGATTGCATGTGGTACGGTTGGGTCAGCGGGCGGTGGAGCAGTGATCAGATTGCACGTGGTAAGGTTGGGTCAGCGGGCGGTGGGGCGGTGATCAGATTGCTCGTGGTAATGTTGGGTCAGCGGGCGGTGGAGCAGTGATCAGATTGCACGTGGTAAGGTTGGGTCAGCGGGCGGTGGGGTGGTGATCAGATTGCTCGTGGTAAGGTTGGGTCAGCGGGCGGTGGGGCGGTGATCAGATGCACGTGGTAAGGTTGGGTCAGCGGGCGGTGGGGTGGTGATCAGATTGCACGTGGTAAGGTTGGGTCAGCGGGCGGTGGGGTGGTGATCAGATTGCTCGTGGTAAGGTTGGGTCAGCGGGCGGTGTGGCAGTGATCAGATTACACATGGTAATGTTGGGTCAGCGGGCGGTGGGGTGGTGATCAGATTGCACGTGGTAAGGTTGGGTCAGCGGGCGGTGGGGCGGTGATCAGATTGCACGTGGTAAGGTTGGGTCAGCAGGCGGTGGGGCGGTGATCAGATTGCATGTGGTACGGTTGGGTCAGCGGGCGGTGGAGCAGTGATCAGATTGCACGTGGTAATGTTGGGTCAGCGGATGGTGGGGCGGTGATCAGATTGCACGTGGTAAGGTTGGGTCAGTGGGCGGTGGGGTGGTGATCAGATTGCACGTGGTAAGGTTGGGTCAGCGGGCGGTGGGGTGGTGATCAGATTGCTCGTGCTAAGTTTGGGTCAGCGGGCGGTGGGGTGGTGATCAGATTGCTCGTGGTAAGGTTGGGTCAGCGGGCGGTGGGGTGGTGATCAGATTGCTCATGGTAAGGTTGGGTCAGCGGGCGGTGGGGCGGTGATCAGATTGCACGTGGTAAGGTTGGGTCAGCGGGCGGTGGGGTGGTGATCAGATTGCTCGTGGTAAGGTTGGGTCAGCGGGCGGTGGGGTGGTGATCAGATTGCACGTGGTAAGGTTGGGTCAGCGGGCGGTGGGGTGGTGATCAGATTGCACGTGGTAAGGTTGGGTCAGCGGGCGGTGGGGTGGTGATCAGATTGCTCGTGGTAAGGTTGGGTCAGCGGGCGGTGGGGTGGTGATCAGATTGCTCGTGGTAAGGTTGGGTCAGCGGGCGGTGGGGCGGTGATCAGATTGCTCGTGGTAAGGTTGGGTCAGCGGGCGGTGGGGTGGTGATCAGATTGCACGTGGTAAGGTTGGGTCAGCGGGCGGTGGGGCGGTGATCAGATTGCTCGTGGTAAGGTTGGGTCAGCGGGCGGTGGGGCGGTGATCAGATTGCTCGTGGTAAGGTTGGGTCAGCGGGCGGTGGGGCGGTGATCAGATTGCACGTGGTAAGGTTGAATTGGCGACCCAGTGGGAATAAGGTGGGGAAGGCGTTGCCGGGCAGTTGCTATGGCAGCCGGTCTGGTGATGTCCTTCCGGTTTGACCGTTGTTTTTTTATACATCTCCTGTTTGGCTGAATACGGCGGTGGGTTTTGGCTTTGGTTTGAAATGATCATGGGTGGGTGCAATGTGACGCTGCTGGGATGGGGGGATGTTATTTTAAAGAATAACCCAACCTGGAGTCTGTGTTTATTTGGGTTTGTGCATTAGGGTGGTTAAGGGAACTACAGTAGGGTTAACTCGAGACCTCTTAACGCAAAGTCTGCAGTATATAGTACTATGTGTGGGTCTGGACGTGTAATTGTACATGCGTGTGTGCATTGGCCATCTTGTATACTGTATATTATCATATATTTCAGTGTGTGCCTAGACTATATGCATCAATGCCATAGTGTGTGTATCGCTGTGAATTGTTAATCTATGCTCTTTAAGTCTCCCAACATCTCACTTAGATTGTAAACTCTCCGGGGCAGGGATATCCTTTCCTACGTCAGATTTTACTTGATGCATTTCTTGTACTATAATTCCCTGTACTATATTGCCTTTGTAAAGTGCCAAGTACACAGTCGGCGCTATATAAATAAAGTAATACATACATGTATACTTTGTGTGTGCACCCATCACTGTGTCTGTATGTGTATCAATGGCGTTCTCTGTATATCAGTGTTATTTATTATATAAAATACTAGCTGAGAGACCCGGCGTTGCCCGGGATGTAAATGCGTAATAGGTAGTATTATTTATAAATCGTGGAACAATAGGTGAGTATTTGTTGTAAAGGTTGGATAATAATGTTGAAAAGAAAGATGGAATAAAATGTAATACGATGTTGTTTAAAAATGGTTTATTGTAAACACACCACAGTACAATGTATATTTTGGTGACATAACAGATGTAAAAATGTGAGGCGTGTGTCCTGCTAGGGTGTGAGGCGGCGGGTGGCGCGTGGGTTGTGAGTGCTGTCTGTGAGTGGGGGTCCTGCTAGGGTGTGAGGCGGCAGGTGGCGCGTGGGTTGTGAGTGCTGTCTGTGAGTGGGGGTCCTGCTAGGGTGTGAGGCGGCAGGTGGCGCGTGGGTTGTGAGTGCTGTCTGTGAGCGGGGGTCCTGCTAGGGTGTGAGGCGGCAGGTGGCGCGTGGGTTGTGAGTGCTCTCTGTGAGTGGGGGTCCTGCTAGGGTGTGAGGCGGTGGGTCAGTGATGTCGGTGCATAGGGGCGGGAGGCAGCAGGTGTGTGTGGCGGCAGGTATGTGTCGAGTGTGGCGGGTGTCTGTTGAGTTCATGCAGCGGCTGTGAGGCGGTGGGTGAAAGGCAGAGGCGGGCGGAGTAAGGGCGGGTGAAAGGCAGAGGCGGGTGGGCGTGAAAGCAGAGGCGGGGAGGCAGGAAGGCGGGCAGGAAGGCGAAGGGTGGTGGGAAGGGGGTGGGAGTGGGGGAAGGGAGTAGGGTGTGGGAGGGGGGAAGGGTGTGGGAGAGGGGAAGGGTGTGGGAGAGGGGAAGGGTGTGGGAGGGGAGAAGGGTGTGGGAGGGGGGAAGGGGGAAGGGGGTGGGAGGGGGGAAGGGGGTCGGAGGGGGGAGGGAAAGGGGAGAAGGGGGAGGGAAAGGGGAGGAAAAGGGGAGGAGGGGGGAGGAGGGGGAGGGGGGAGGAGGGGGAGAGGGAGGGAAAGGGGAGGGGGAGGGAAAGGGGAGGAGGGGGGAGGGAAAGGGGATGAGGGGGGAGGGAAAGGGGATGAGGGGGGAGGGAAAGGGGAGGAGGGGGGAGGGAAAGGGGAAGGGGGGAGGGAAAGGGGAGGGGGAGAGGGAAAGGGGAGAGGGGGGAGGGAGAGGGGGGAGGGAAAGGGGAGGGGGGAGGGAAAGGGGAGCGGGGGGGGGGAGAAAGGGGAGCGGGGGAGGGAGAAATGGGAGCGGGGGGGGAGAAATGGGAGCGGGGGGGGAGAAAGGGGAGCGGGGGGGAGAAAGGGGAGCGGGGGGGAGAAAGGGGAGCGGGGGGGGAGAAAGGGGAGCGGGGGAGGAGAAAGGGAAGCGGGGGGAGAAAGGGGAGCGGGGGGAGAAAGGGGAGCGGGGGGAGAAAGGGGAGCGGGGGGGGGGGAGAAAGGGGAGCGGGGGGGGGAGAAAGGGGAGCGGGGGGGGGGGGAGAAAGGGGAGCGGGGGGGGGGAGAAAGGGGAGCGGGGGGGGGGGAGAAAGGGGAGCGGGGGGGAGAAAGGGGAGCGGGGGGGGGAGAAAGGGGAGCGGGGGGGGAGAAAGGGGAGCGGGGAGAAAGGGGAGCGGGGGGGGAGAAAGGGGAGCGGGGGGGGGAGAAAGGGGAGCGGGGGGGGGGAAAGGGGAGCGGGGGGGGGAAAGGGGAGCGGGGGGGGGGGAAAGGGGAGCGGGGGGGGGGAAAGGGGAGTGGGGGGGGGGAAAGGGGAGTGGGGGGGAAAGGGGAGTGGAGGGGGGGAAAGGGGAGTGGGGGGGGGAAAGGGGAGTGGGGGGGGAAAGGGGAGTGGGGGGGGGAGGGGGTGTGGGGGGGGAGGGGGTGTGGGGGGGGAAGGGGGAGTGGGGGGGGAAAGGGGAGTGGGGGGAGGTGGAGAGCAGTGGGCATATGTATTGTCATAATTTATGTATGTGCATGTCCCCCCCCCCCCCCTCCGTGCGTCCGTCCCCCTGCTGGTTCGGCTGGTGCCCCCCCCCCGTGACTCGGCCCCCCCCCTCCCCGTGACTCCCCCCCCCCCGTTCCCTGTGACTCGCGGCTCGCCCCCCCCGTTTCCTGTGACTCGCCCCCCCGTTCCCGGTGACTCGCGGCTCGCCCCCCCCCCCCCGTGGCGCCCGCTTGGTCCCCCGATGTGCCGTTCGGCTGAGTGAGGCTCGTGCAGGCGGCGGCAGGAAGCGCCCTGTGTGGGCCTGAGGCGCGAGGCTGCGCGGAGAGTTACTCGCGCCATAAGCTGAGGCGGGACGCGCAGTGACTTACCTTAGGGGGAGGTAGCGCCGGGTGGGGTAGGAGGGCCGCGCTTCCCATCCGGAGCCGGTGCAGGGCGGCGCACGTGATGGGGGAGGGGGGCAGAGTGTGTGTGTGTGTGTGTCGTCACTCCGCCTCAGGCCAATGAGAGGTGTGCGGGGGCGGGCATGGCCTGAGCCGGAGTGACAGGCCAAAGGTGCTATGCGATTGGCCCTTGGGATGCAGACATACAGTGCTTTCAAAAATATATAGCAGATGTATATTATATTTATTAAAAAACACATAAAATACTAATTTCCTGTGAAACTCCCCAATTTGGAGTCAGTCTCACTGATTTCTTTTCATCACATTTGGTCTTATTGACTTCAGTAATCTCTCGCCGATAGACCCCCTCCTTCCCGCCCCTAAAGTTTCTATTAAAATGTCAACTCAGTAACGGAACGGGACGGGGGGAGATTTTAAATCCCCGGGGATTGATATCTCTGCAGCCAGTGGCAGATTTCCCTTTAGGCCCGAGCCTAAAGTAGCTAAATACGGTAACATTGCCCCTTTTCCCCATATACAGAGGCCCCCGCTCTCTTCCCCACTGATTGCCGGGGGAGAGCGTGGGGCGCCCGTAAAGTTCTTACCTTCTTGCCGCCCACCTCCTTCAGCATCAAATAGCGCTATGACATCACATGTCACTATGCCAATGCAACGGCATGTGACGTGACAACGTGACACCTTGTGACATCGCAGCGTTGTCATTTGACGCTGAAGGAGGGCGCCGAGGAGGAGCGCGGCGCCAGGTAAGTGCCTACGGGTCGGCAGCTGTGTAAATCCGCCACTGCCTGCCACATGCGTGTGCGAGCGAATCCGCGTGTTAATGCCGCAGCCCGCATTTTGCAGTTGATTGTCTTGCTCACTTTAACAGGTGCCCCGAACATATGTCTCCCGTGTATTATAAAAACTAAAATGTGGCAGCCCTTCCCCCGAGCAGCGTAACGGTTACCATGGTAACCACGGAATACAGACATTTAGAAAACCATGATTTTTAACGCGGAAAAAAAAACCCAAGAAAAAATAGCCGGCCATGCAAAACACGAACATTACAGGTGTTAAGCGCACTGTATGTCGGCTTCTGGGGGGACTGCTGCTTTAATGTTTGTGTATTGTGTGCATTAGTGTATCTGTCTTTGTGCGTATCAGAGTGTTAATGTGTGTGTGTACCAGCGTGTCTGCAGGTGCACATGTGTCAGTCTAGGACATTTCGGAGCGGCCGTCTCGCCGCGGGCGGTCAGTCGCCGCCCCTTTTTACCGCGAACTTTTACAGTAAGTCTATCCTTAACGCCCTTACCTATAAACCCACCATCCCTAACCCTCAAAGCCCTTACAGTAACCTCTTACCCTAAAACTAGGCAACTATATTTGACAAATGTCACGCAAGCGCAGCCGGCGCTCTCCGAACGACGTTTGCCGGTCGTTCATGCGCAATCTGAGCTTGCAGGTCAGGTTTTCAGGATATCCCTGCTTCAGCACAGGAGTGTCAATCAGTGGCTCAGTCTTAAAACTGAGCCCCTGATTGACCCACCTGTGCTGAAGCAGGGACTGATTGAGCCATCTGTGCTGAAACTGGGACTGATCGAGCCACCTGTGCTGATGCTGGGACTGATTGAGCCACCTGTGCTGAAGCAGGGATATCCTGAAAACCTGACCAGCTGGTGGCCATTGAGGACCGGCATGGCCCCCCCTGAGTTACATGACGCGCAGATTATAATGAGATGTATTTGTTCTGTATAATTATGACGCACTTCTTAGTGTCATTCTGACTTTTCTCTTGCCTGCTGCATCATGGCGGCCGTAGATCGAGTTGGGCAAACGTCGGGCCTTTGAGTGTCTGCTCCTACTAATTGCACTGCAATTGTGTACACTGAAGTTCACTTGAAAGCGAAAGTAATTCTCATAATTATCATCGTTTAGTTGTAAAGCTCCAACACCTTCCGCAGCGGGGTACCACAGGGTTACGGAGAGATGCAGGTGACAAAGCAATGTTAATATATATGTAGAGCATGCTCCCCCACCCCCTGGAACATATGGCTAGGCTACTGCTAGGTGTAATGCTGATTACCTGCGAGGTACAGGAGAGATGAGATGCCCACGATATTGTGGGGGAACAGGGCAGACTTCTGGGGATTGCTCTGGTTCTTTCCTTCTTGGTGACAGCGCCTCCAGAAATAAGGGGCTTAAAGCAAGGCTGAAGGGGGTCCCTGCTATGACAGTCCTTACTCCCAATACCTCTCTCCACACAGACTGCCGCGGAGCCAGAAGTATAAATGAGGATAGTCTTTATTACAGCAGCCATTGCTGGTGTTGGTACAGTGTATGCTCCAGTTGATAAGGTAATCCCTGGTTTCTGGATGGTACTGGCCTGCGGGTAATGGTGAGGCCTCTCTGGATTAGATTATGCTCTCAGCCCATGAGGGGCAGAGCACATGTCTCACTCCCAGCCGGGAGGAGAAGCTGAGAGCTCTTACCCATAGAAGGGATAGTCTGGAACCCAGCTCACTACTGAAGGACTCACCCCTAAGGGGCTCAATTTCATTCAATAATTGAGTCACTTCCTTCCTGAAGCTCAAAGAGGGAGGGCCCAGTATCTGTACCACCATTGGCTATCACAGATCCCTGTGTCATCTCAATTCCTGTCACTCAGGAAGTCAGCACAAGGGGGAAAACCTAGGGTGACCAGTCGTCCCGGTTTAGCCGGGACAGTACCGTTTTTTATGTGCTGTCCCGGTTTTTTATGTGCTGTCCCGGTTTTTTATGTGCTGTCCCGGTTTTTTATGTGCTGCCCCGGTTTTTTACTTGGGGTCCCGGCTTTTGGGGCTGCGGGGAGCGGAGGATGCTGGCTGCCCTCCCAAGCGGGCGGGAGGGGTGGGGGGAGAGGGTTGGGGAGAAAGCAGGAGACTGCCGGCTGTGATTGTTGGAGAATGCCGGGAGGGGGGCGGAGTTTTGACGATGTGCTGCAAGCCGGGCCCTTCCCTCAGCACTGCCCCCTCCCTTCTCTCCTACAGTAATGCCGGCTCCTCCCCTTCCTTAGGCTCCGCCCCTCTGTCCCTCCCTTTAGGCTCCGCGGGGCTGCCAGTCCCTCATATGAACACTGGCTACCTATGCAACTCCAGCAGCCCATCCACGGGCCCCAGGTAACCCACATGCCCCCTTATACCCACCTCTAGACACCTTAACCACCCCAAGACGGGAGAGGCCTTATTTTTGTGTGTGTTTGCAGAGGTGGGCTGATTGTGTGTGTGTGTGTGTGTGTGTGTGTCACTGTGTGTGTGTCACTGTGTGTGTGTCACTGTGTGTGTCACTGTGTGTGTCACTGTGTGTGTGTGTCACTGTCTGTGTGTGTGTGTCACTGTCTGTTTGTCACTGTGTGTGTGTGTGTGTGTGTGTCACTGTCTGTGTGTGTGTCACTGTCTGTGTGTGTGTGTGTGTGTGTCACTGTCTGTCTGTGTGTGTGTCACTGTGTGTGTGTCTCTGTCTGTGTGTGCGTCACTGTCTGTCTGTGTGTGTGTGTGTGTCACTGTCTGTCTGTGTGTGTCACTGCCTGTGTGTGTGTGTGTGTCTCTGTCTGTGTGTGCGTCACTGTCTGTCTGTGTGTGTGTGTGTGTGTGTGTGTGTGTGTGTGTGTGTGTGTGTGTGTGTGTGTGTGTGTGTGTGTGTGTGTGTGTGTGTGTGTGTGTGTGTGTGTGTGTGTGTGTGTGTGTGTGCATCACTGTCTGTCTGTCTGTGTGTGTGTGTGTGTGTGTGTGTGTGTGTGTGTGTGTGTGCGTCACTGCCTGTCTGTCTGTGTGTGTGTGTCAATGTCTGTCTGTGTGTGTGTGTCACTGTCTGTCTGTGTGTGTGTGTCACTGTATGTGTGTGTGTGTGTGTGTGTGTGTGTGTGTGTGTGTGTGTGTGTGTGTGTGTGTGTGTGTGTCACTGTCTGTGTGTGTGTGTCAATGTCTGTCTGTGTGTGTGTGTGTCAATGTCTGTCTGTGTGTGTGTGTGTCACTGTCTGTCTGTGTGTGTGTGTCACTGTATGTGTGTGTGTCACTGTGTGTGTGTGTGTGTGTCACTGTCTGTCTGTGTGTGTGTCACTGTGTGTCACTGTCTGACTGTGTGTGTGTGTCACTGTCTCTGTTTGTGTGTGTGTGTGTGTGTGTGTGTGTCACTGTCTGTGTGTGTGTGTGTATGTGTCACTGTCTGTCTGTGTGTGTGTGTCACTGTCTGTGTGTGTGTCACTATGTGTGTGTGTATGCCACTGTCACTGTGTGTGTGTCACTGTGTGTGTGTGTCACTGTGTCTGCGTGTGTGTCACTGTCTGTCTGTGTGTCACTGTCTGTCTGTCTCTGTCTGTCTGTGTTACTGTCTGTCTGTGTGTGTGTCACTGTGTGTGTGTGTGTGTGTGTGTGTGTGTCTGTGTCACTGTCTGTGTATGGCTGTATCCTCCCCTCCAAATTCCATCAACATGGCTGCGTGACGTCACATAATGCACATTGCCATAACAACGAGACACTCCATGACGTCACGCGGCATCCAGTTGACATGACAACGGGACGTATTATGGCGCAGAGGCATCACGTGATGCCACATTGTCATGGCAACATGTCACCGCCTGACGTCAGTGTCTCGTTGTCATGGCAACGGGGTGCGTCACGTGATGTAATTTGTTTTATAAATAATTTTTTTATGTGTCCCGGTTTTTCATTTTGAAAATCTGGTCACCCTAGGAAAACCCCATAGGATAGCCTACAATGTCTGTCTTACTAGAACTTGCGTGACAGTGAAGGTAGAAAGATACAGGGGTTTTAAATACTGGCAGAATAACAAAGTCTTTAAATGTAGCCAAAATGACATTGTGGCTTTTCTCTTCCTAATTTATTTTGGGGGACGACCCTGTCCCCTTTGGAAACTAGTTGAAGAGCCTCGTGCAGTGCAAGATTTCCCGTTAGTCCCGGGCCTAAGGCGGCAAAATTTGGGCCGGCAAAAATTTCTCCCCCCATATAATTTTGCCGCACTCTCGGCTTATCGGACCTAATGGGAAGGTATTTGCCTGTATCGGCCGCCTCCGTTCTGCCGCGCCCCTGCTCCATTGGAATCCCAGCGTTAAATTATGCTGCGGACGTCCCCAATGCGACGTCGCACGCCGTCTCGTTGCCATGGCGACGTGACATTGCGACGTCAAATGACGTCATGATGTCGCGTTTCCAATGGCAACACGCCGCCGTGCGACGTCCCGTTGACGCTGGGATTCCAAAGGTTCAGGAGGGCGGCACAAAGGAGGCGGCAGACGCCGGCAAGTGCCTAAGGGCGGCAAATTTTGAAATCCGCCGCTTAGCCCCCCGTGCGTTACCGGAAATATGTGCAAGGACACGGAGAACAAGAACAGCCGTTTTCTCTCTAGGAAATAAGAGCGTGGAGTCAAAATGTCTTTAATATATGTTTCACAGAGAATTAGAATAGAATATAGAATTTATCTATTTTTGACTTTGCTGCGTCTTTTAAAAGAAAATTGAGTAGGGGCGGGGGGGGCTTTGAAAAAGATATGCGGGGAAAAAAAGTATTCAATGGCTTAGAGGGGAAAAAAATGTGTTTGTTTATATTCTTGTCTGTGTTGTAGATAAAATAAAGAGTCTGCAGCAGACAGCTTACATTAAGACCATATACTTAACTCAACCAACTTCCCTTCTTAACAGCAGCCACCTCATGCATAGATAATACCAAATTCTGCAATTCTATATTCCCAGTGGTGACTGCAAGGAGTCACTTAACCTTCTGGTGACTCGATCTCACACACACACAGACACACACACACACACACACACAGACACACACACACACACACTCTGTGTCTGTTGCCTTTTGTGAGTTGTTTGGCTTTTTTTTTTTTTATAACACAAATGTCCATTCTCCATCCCCTGGTTTCCCAGTTGAGAAGAAGCCCAAGGACAATTGGCTTCGTCGGCCCTTCTGCCGGGCTGTCAGCTTGTGTATTTTGTGTAGATTGAATCGAGAGATACCGACCATTTTTATAGCATAGGATTTTCCCACTACCGTCCCCCCTTCAAGGCTAAAGGGGAAATGGTATGATCCACATCTTCCAAAATCAGACCTTGCCCGTCAAGAAAATGAACGAAAAGTCCCAATAATAATCATTATAAAATATATTAAATGCTATGTGGTTAGGGCCGTTTTACGACCTTCGTAGGGCCTAGGCACTTTTATTTCTAGAGGCCTGTGTGTCCGATGTTTTTACTACTTTTTATGCTAATTTCATCGTTTGCTTGTTTCTTTTGATACTAGCGATATTTGGCATCGATACTTTTATTTCGATATTTAAAGGCATTTTTTATCTCGATACTTCGAAGACATTTTAAATTAAAATTGGCTGTTTTCTCTTATTTTGTGATTTTTTTTTTTATTAGGTATTTTTTCAAATGAAATATTGTAGGCCCTAAAAGGTTCGTAGGCCCCAGGCCCTGTGCCTAGTCGGCCTAATGTATAAAGCGGCCCTGTCTGTGGTGGCCAAGATCCTGCGTGGTCCCCAATATCACTCAGATCTTATAATTAGTAGCAAAAAAGATCGGTAATAATATACAGATGCAGCGCGTGATTTCTTCCAACTGTACCGCCTTAAGACGCGAGTGCAGAAAATGGCATTTTAGTGTTCTGGTTTTTAAACCCCTGGAATTGACACAGCAGCACAGTAGCACAGTACTGTACACATTACAATTCATTCATTTCATTGCACCCAAAGAAACAGAATCCATGAAATTCAAACAAAGCAACCGCGATAAACACGTGTGCCTGGGGCGATTGGCCACGTTAATGCCACGTGGAGTAAAGCAGCGCGCACGAAAACGGCTCCGTGATTTGTTCGCATAACGGCCGCTGCATCTGTATATATATATGTAGAGGTATCTGTATCATCTGAAACGTCTTTGCTTTTATTCTCGAGACAAACGCAAAAATCCGAATTCTATCTTCAAGGAGCAATCCCACCAATATCTTACGTGTGTTTAAAAGAAATCAGTTCTGTAGTATTACATAAAACTTATTACATTTTTTTAAAAGTCTTAATGCAATGTCTAATGAGTTTTAATATACTGAACACCCTTTGATTTCTATTGCAGGTTTAGCCCACCTTCCCAGCAGTGCAAGATCTTTGCAACACTTTCCTGTTTGTGACCATTTGTTGCCAATGTTCCCAGCAGTTAGAGCTTTAAACTGTAACAATAGCTAATGTTACTGTAGTAATATAAGGATACATTGTAGCTGCTGAGTTACACTGACGGAAGTAATGATTGAAAGGGAAAGGCAGCCATGTAGTGAAGCCTACAAAATAGGATCTTTGCTGACCGATTCTTTCTCCCGTGATCAATCTGCAGCTTAGGAAATTCGTTTTCAATAAAGGTAATCAAAGGCTGCAGATATATATATATTTTTTTTAAGTGCCGCGCGCGTGGCTTTTTTCAATGTTAAAACATCGAAGCAGTAACAGAACGAAGTAATAAAATCGGACGCTGGTTTGATGGTACTTGGGGGTACAACAACTTTTGTTTATTTACAAACTTACATTTCTGCTTTTTACATAAATTGATTATACAGCTTTCTAGAACAAGGTAACATCTGCCCCAATATTTATTTTTTTCGGATTTTTTTTACTACCAGGCACAGCAACACTACTTTTTTAAGCAATGAACCTCTATCGACGGTAGGGAACCCTTTAACATACTGTAGTTGAACGTAGCAATAATAACAAATATTGCATATATATATATATTTTCTGAAGCTACTGGGAGACCCTGCTGTTCTGCAAAAATCACCCCTCCCCCAACCCAAATATTTCCCCTGTGTTATTTGGTTTAAAAAATGGCTTCTTGGCCACTTCCTGCCAGTTAGCCAATCAGAAATGTTGAATGATGGCACCTCCATTACTGATTGGCTAACTGACAGGATGTTTGCTCTCAGCCATGTTTCCCCTGAGGAAGTGTGCGCATGCGCACGAAACGCGTTGGGAAGTTATCTTTTAGAGCTGTTCTTGTGAAGGAAGACGTGAGTTACGCAGCTTATCCAGGTCTGAGCCAGAAGGAGCGCTGCACCCAGAAGTCCCGCCTCCTAGTGATGAAACATCCGCCCCTGAGACGTGGGGAAGAACAGGAAAGTTCCTCGGCCACCCCTGCAGTGAAAATACAGTCCAGCACTGACCTCCATTGCCTGTTTTAATTGGAATCTTGTGAGTAGGGTCCCAATTTTACCACACCTGGACCTGGCGATCTTGTAGTCTTCCGGAACTCCTCATTTTATGTTGTTTTATTAAATTAGCTTTTGTTCATACTAGCCTTGCTATTGTTTGTCTTGTTTGTCTGTTTTAGTGTCTAGTTTTGTCCTTCATTATCTGTTTTGGGCTCATATGTCAGCTTGCATTGTATTGACATACTGCAGCATAATGCTGTTTGTTTTTTCTTCACATATTCCACGTGTGCGCGGTGGGAGCTGCATTCCATTATCTTCATTTCCCTTACTCAAGAGGACTTGTTTTGGACTCTCTATATATTGCTTGGACATCCCGTTTATCTATTTGGACTCGAAAGGCGTCGGTATTCTTTTTTTCTTGTCTCAGCCATGTTTGTTAAGGGCGAAGTTCCTCTTTTTATAAAATGACATTTCTCTGTCATTATTGAAGTCGGTCTTTTTGTGTAGGACTAATGCTGACTCGTACCAGAAAACCCCCAAGTTCCAACAATGTTATAGCACAGTGATTGCCAGCAGGGGGTTTGGGAATCCCTATGGGGTTTGTGGGTTGTCTGCAAGGGTTTCGCCAACAATAACATCTGTAATGGGGGATCCCAGGCAGTATAGCGGGTTACTGAGCCCGTGTGGGGACTGCGCACTTAGGAAGGCCCCAACCTGCACCTTAGCATGGGGGGAGGGGGAGGGAGGGGGTGGCTGTGTTATCGCTGTCAATTGTAGCAGTAGCTTCCGAAATCGCTCCCCACAATGCTTTGCATCCACAGCAGCAAGGCATTGTGGGGCATGACTTTGGAAGCTCCCGCAGTGAGTGACAGCTAAACCCCCCCATGCTGCCTGCACACACTAGGCAGTTTGGGGGGTAATTAAGCGTGTGTTCCCCCCACGAGCTCAGGACACTATACTGCCTGAGATCGGTCACACCGTGTTAGCGACAGTCTGAGGAGTCGGCAATAAGATTTATTCATTAGGGGCTCGCGGGACTGATATTTTCTAGCAGGGGGGGCGCAGTGTGATAAAGGCTGGGGACCGCTGGTATAGGATAATGTTGCACTTATCAAGAGAAAAAAAGCAAAAAGTAGAAAGACTGCCTTAACATATTTATTGATATCACCATGTATGTATGCATCATTGTCATGGTCTAAAGCCGAGGAGGCCAACTCCAGTCCTCAAGGGCCACCAACCGGTCAGATATTAGGGATAACCAACTGAGCCACTGATTGTGCCACCTGTGCTGAAGCAGGGATATCCCTAATAACTGGCCGGTTGGTAGCCCTTGAAGACTGGAGTTGGCCGCCCTTGGGCTAAAGGAAGATGCAATGGAAGAAATCATAGATGCTAACATAGACCAACAGAGCGTCACTGAGCATTGACCTTTTCAGGACCCCGGGCACTTCTGTGTGTAGTGATTGCCCCTGGAGTGACCATACAATGTGATCAGACCCAGAAATACGGGAAACAGTAGAGGGGGCTTAGCTTTCCATTGGATCGGGTTGGTCACTCTGTCATAACGGTCAGCCGCTAGAAAACGGGCATGGGATGTGCTTACGATGTACCGCCGGGAATGGCATAAGGGCTCCTGGCAAGGTTAACACCGGCAGAACCTCACGCCACTCCGGTGTAAAATCTTACGTACGTTTGCATTGTATTTTTGGGAGAATTCCTACATGACTGGCCCATTTACTGGTTCCATTTAATGCTGGAAGTCAGCCTCACGCGCAACCAGAACGAGCTCTTAAATAAAACTTGCTGTTCTACACTTTTGCTGCTTATTTTCTCATCCTACCAGCTTGTAAACGGGGGGGTTTCTTACTCTCCCCCCGACATAGTCTGGGAAAATGATGCATGATGTTGAGCCCCCCACCCTCCCGAGGGAACACATTTCTGCATGACCCCCTATCGGTGGCTCTCCCCCGTCCCCCGCGGATCCAGCCTGGAAAATGAGAGCTCTCTCTGTGAAAATAGGGAGCTTCACATCAACCTGATTACGTTTGCCCGAGTGCCAGGGAACATCTCCTTACCCGAGTATGCCACAGAGGACGCTTAGAACAGGGGGGCTCAACTCCAGCCCTCAAGCTCCCCTCCCAAACTAGTCAGGTTTTCAGGATATCCCAGCTTCAGCACAGGTGGCTCAATCAGTCCCTGCTTCAGCACAGATAGCTCAATCAGTGGCTCAGTCTTCGACAGAGCCTCTGATTGGGCCTCCTGTGCTTAAGCAGGGACTGATTGAGCCATCTGTGTTGAAACTGTGACTGACTAAGCCACCTGTGCTGAAGCTGGGATATCCTGAAAACCCGACCTGTTGGGGAGGGGGCTTGGAGTTGAGCATCTGTGGCTTAGGAAATAGAAAATAGAATTTCAAGGTTCGATAAGAACCACTTTGTCCATTTTCCTACCCGCTGCAAATCCTCCGAGCCCATTAGATCCGCGGGGCTGTCTTTCCTACTTAAGATTTAGCCATATGTCTATCCCAAACACATTTAAATTCCCTTACTGTATTAGCCCCGACCACCTCTGCTGGGAGGCCATTCCACGTATCCACTACCCTTTGCTGGAGGAAGTACTCCCTCACATCTGTCCTTAACCGGCCACCCTCCAACATCAGAGCATAGATAGAATTACTCCCTCAAGTGTTCCCTGTATGCTGCAGAGATTCCAACGTCGCTGAGATCCGGGGCTGAGCGGCGAACAAGTTCTGCTGAAGCTGGTGCACATATGTGGACGGAGTAACGGCGCCCATAACCCGAAAGCAGGACACCGGAACAGCGCCGGCCCGCCTCCTCCCCGCCAGCAAAGCGGTTGAAGGTTTCTGCAAAGAGCGTCCGCGAAGAAGCTGACAGAAGAGAGCGCAGGGAAAGTTAAACACACAATCCCGCCCGGAGCAGCCACACTGAGTTGATCTTGATAACAGGCAGCGAGGGATAATGGGATTCTGAGACGCAGACACGGCTGCTCGGAAATAAATGTAGAAATAATATACAACATCTCAGACGCAGCAGCATAGATGTTAAGTAGATACAGCTTATCTCACCCCCAAACTATTCTTGCTGTTTACAATATCGGCGAACCCATGCTTTGTTCAAACTTATTGTGACGTCGCAGCTGAAAAATCTGGCCACGTCTTTGCTCGCCGTCACTAAAAAGAAGTGCCGGGAAAGTGTGGGTGGTTACAGCCAAGAGTGATAATAATTATATCGGAAACATGGATGTATATCTTTATTTATAAAGCGCCACCCATGTGCGTGGGGCTGGTTCTATAGTGCGGCCGCGTGCTGCACCGCGCACACGGCAGTTATAGATGTCTGAGGTTAGTCAGCCCTTCTATACCAGGGCGGAGGGCGGGGAGCGGGGAAGACGGGGGAAATCATACATTCAGCGCCGCTACCGGCGCTGTGTGTGTGTGTGTGTGTGTGTGTGTGTGTGTGTGTGTGTGTGTGTGTGTGTGTGTGTGTGTGTGTGTGTGTGTGTGTGTGTGTCTGCACAAATGTAATAAATATTTTATTTTTACCAATGTTTTTTTTTTTAATAAATAATAAATGACACACACACACATATCCATATACACACATACATACACATATAAACACACACACACACATATCCATATACACACATACATACACATATAAACACACACACACACACACATATCCATATACACACATACATACACATATAAACACACACACACACACACACATATCCATATACACACATACATACACATATAAACACACACACACATATCCATATACACACATACATACACATATAAACACACACACACACATATCCATATACACACATACATACACATATAAACACACACACACACACATAACCATATACACACATACATACACATATAAACTCACACACACACACACATATCCATATACACACATACATACACATATAAACACACACACACACACACACACATATCCATATACACACACACATACACATATAAACACACACACACACACACATATCCATATACACACATACATACACATATAAACACACACACACACACACACACACACACACACACACACACACACATATCCATATACACACATACATACACATATAAACACACACACACACACACACATATCCATATACACACATACATACACATATAAACACACACACACACACACACACACATATCCATATACACACATACATACACATATAAACACACACACACACACACACATATCCATATACACACATAGACACACATATAAACACACAAACACACAGTACCTTCACAGCTCACAGCATACACACAAATAGCATGCGGCACGTGCACGCGCCTTCGAACAGGGACGCGCGCTCGCACGCCGCACACACCATATAACAGCCCTAGGGCTTCACAGCAGTAATACACGGGCAGGGCCGCAGACAGCATTCCCGGGGCCCGGTGCTAGAGTTTCCCCCCAACTCTCTCTCTGTCTCTCTCTTGCCCCCACATCTCTCCTTTTCCCTCTCTTGCCCCCACCTCTCTCTCCCTCTCGCCTCCACCTCTCTCCCTTTCCCCCTCTCGCCCGCACCTCAGATGCAACTGCCGGTTATGAGCCACTTGCCTCATAAAAGCCCCGCGAGCGCTTGTTAGAGGCGCGCAGGTAGAGTGACTGATTTAGTCTGTGCCTTACTGCGCGTCTATTACAGACAGGTGAAGCCAGGTAGAATTCACACAGCGCGAGTCCCATTAAAATGGAGGCACCCCCGCTTTGTTAATCCGGAGGCCATTACAGCCTTCTGTGGACTATCTAGCGGAGAGTTTTTTGAGACGCTCAGGGATTTTCCTCAAACATTGGCTCAAAATCGTCAGCTGCTTCTGTAAATCAACAGGCAAGTTCAATATCCAAACCAATCATGTGGCGATGATACTGAAAAAAAAGATGTATCACATTCTGCGTCTCTGCCCCAGCGTGTGATTTGAGGGGTATCAGTAGGAGGAGTTGGGGGGAGTTACATGGTGCACAGATTATAATGAGATGTATCACATTCTGCGTCTCTCTGCCCCAGCGTGTGATTTGAGGGGTATCAGTAGGAGGAGTTGGGGGGAGTTACATGGTGCACAGATTATAATGAGATGTATCACATTCTGCGTCTCTGCCCCAGCGTGTGATTTGAGGGGTGTCAGTAGGAGGAGTTGGGGGAGTTACATGGTGCACAGATTATAATGAGATGTATCACATTCTGCGTCTCTCTGTCCCAGCGTGTGATTTGAGGGGTGTCAGTAGGAGTTGGGGGGTTACATGGTGCACAGATTATAATGAGATGTATCACATTCTGCATCTCTGCCCCAGCGTGTGATTTGAGGAGTTTCAGTAGGAGTTGGGGGAGAGTTACATGGTGCACAGATTATAATGAGATGCATCACATTCTGCGTCTCTGCCCCAGCGTGTGATTTGAGGGGTGTCAGTAGGAGGAGTTGGGGGGAGTTACATGGTGCACAGATTATAATGAGATGTATCACATTCTGCGTCTCTGCCCCAGCGTGTGATTTGAGGGGTGTCAGTAGGAGGAGTTGGGGGGGGTTACATGGGGCACAGATTATAATGAGATGTATCACATTCTGCGTCTCTGCCCCAGCGTGTGATTTGAGGGGTGTCAGTAGGAGGAGTTGGGGGGAGTTACATGGTGCACAGATTATGAGATGTATCACATCCTGCGTCTCTCTGTCCCATTTGTTTTCCCTTTTATTTAACCCCCAAATCCTCCAAATCTGAAGTGGGCGTACTGTAAGTGTACAGTTCTGCATCTGATGTAAGAAGCTGTCCTTACACAAGCGGCAGCTCTGCTCCAAAAAAAACCAGAACAATGCGCCTAAACAGTGCTCTGTTCCAGGTTTACCTGCGATAACTGTGATTTACGTGAAATCAGCTAACGCGGGATTGCGGTGCGATAAACCAAGTCGGGGCTTAGTCAATTTCCCCTTTTCTGTCATAAAGAGTAAACCCAATGCCCCGTTATTCTATTCTAACACCGCTAGGAAATCTCTTACTGTGAATGGCTGTAGGAATCCCTGTTTTGCCATATCACTGCGCAGTTAGAAAGGATATGTTCCCTACAGTGAAAATCCTCCCTAATGTGCTAATGCAGAAACCCCAGGAATAACATGTCTTTTACTGCTCTCTTGTCAACACATCTGGGCTCCTTGTCAAAACAATATAATTTGGCTTTGTAACTTTCTGACTGGTATTTACTGCACCTGTCTGTGACTGTGATTTATGGCCTGTCTGCTGAATATTACCCTGCAGTTTCAGGTTTACAATACAAGATAAGTGAAGCATTGGAAGCCTCTGCCTGGGATAGAAATTTGCTGGTGTATATTTGTTCTGCGGTTGACGACACGCAGCCATTCCCTCCTCTCCTTCCAGGGCTTCTCTGCGCTCACAATGGCGCTCTCTTCTGTGTCGGAAATCTCTCGTGGCGGAAAATAATGAAGACGCCGTTAAAAACGTAGACTGGAAAAATCGGAGAGTATGTCCTAGGATTCGTACAGAAAAGCGGTGTCAATCACCGTCAGTAAATCTCCCTTCTGCAGATTACTAGGCCGGATCCACGAGGGGTGAAATGTATAGCCAGGATATAAATGAGATGTATAGCCAGGATATAAATGAGATGTATAGCCAGGATATAAATGAGATGTATAGCCAGGATATAAATGAGATGTATAGCCAGGATATAAATGAGATGTATAGCCAGGATATAAATGAGATGTATAGCCAGGATATAAATGAGATGTATAGCCAGGATATAAATGAGATGTATAGCCAGGATATAAATGAGATGTACAGGCAGTCTTCGGTTATCCGACACAATGCGTTACTCAAAATGGCGTTGGATAGCGAAACGTTGTAAAGCGAAACACGTTTTCCCATAGGAACACTGTTTAAATGAAAGGTTCCGTTCCTGAAGGCATTTTTAACACTAAAATACACCAAATATTTTATGCCGGCAATAAGATATGCAGCGCACACATAAATTATATAGTGTACAGTATATACTGTATCTACTATATATTTCTGAAAGCACTGTATGTCTGCGTCCCTAGCGGCAATCTCATTGGTCCCTTGGCCCGCCCGCCCCCGCACACCTCTCATTGGGCTCACACACTCACACCACCCCCTTGGCCCGCCCCCCACATCTCTCATTGGCCTGAGGCGGAGTGACGGGCCAAAGGTCCAAAAAAAGAAAAAACACACACACACACACATCTCTGTCCTCTCCCCCCCATCACTCTCACCTCCCCCCCTCCCCGGTGCTCACCTCCCTCCCGCACTCACCTCCCGCTCCACTCTACACACCACTCCCTCCCGCTACACACCACTCCCTCCCGCTCCACTCCCGCACTCACCTCCCGCTCCACTCACCTCCCTCCCGCTACACACCACTCCCTCCCGCTACACACCCCTCCCGCTACACACCACTCCCGCTCCACTCCCGCACTCACCTCCCTCCCGCTCCACTCACCTCCCTCCCGCTACACACCACTCCCTCCCGCTACACACCACTCCCTCCCGCTACACACCACTCCCTCCCTCTCCACTCACCTCCCTCTGCACTCCCTCCCCGGCGGGGGAACAGGCTGCCACGCGGATCGTAAGATGGCGGACCCCCTTCCTCCCTCGCGGCGCCGAGTGAGAAGATGGCGGCGGCCGGAAGTACAGGTAGGTGTCGCGTGTGTTGCTCCCCCACCTCCCCCCCACCTGCGGCGCCGCACGGAACTGAGAAAGGGCGCATCACGGGACTGAGGTGTGTGTGTGTGTGTGTGTGTTTGCGCGACACTGCCCCCCCTCCTGTCCACTGCCCCCCTTCTCCTGTCCACTGCCCCCCCTCCTGTCCACTGCCCCCCCTCTCCTGTCCACTGCCCCCCCTCTCCTGTCCACTGCCCCCCCCCTCCTGTCCACTGCCCCCCTCCTGTCCACTGCCCCCCCTCCTGTCCACTGCCCCCCCCTCCTGTCCACTGCCCCCCCCCCTCCTGTCCACTGCCCCCCCCTCCTGTCCACTGCCCCCCCTCCTGTCCACTGCCCCCCCTCCTGTCCACTGCCCCCCCTTTCCTGTCCACTGCCCCCCCTTTCCTGTCCACTGCCACCCTCTCCTGTCCACTGCCCCCCTCTCCTGTCCACTGCCCCCCCTCTCCTGTCCACTGCCCCCCCTCTCCTGTCCACTGCCCCCCTCCTGTCCACTGCCGCCCCCCTCCTGTCCACTGCCCCCCTCCTGTCCACTGCCCCCCCTCCTGTCCACTGCCCCCCCTCCTGTCCACTGCCCCCCCTCTCCTGTCCACTGCCCCCCCTCTCCTGTCCACTGTCCCCCCCTCTCCTGTCCACTGCCCCCCCCCTCCTGGCCACTGCCCCCCCCTCCTGTCCACTGCCCCCCCCCCTCCTGTCCACTGCCCCCCCCTCCTGTCCACTGTCCCCCCCCTCCTGTCCACTGCCCCCCCCTCCTGTCCACTGCCCCCCCTCCTGTCCACTGCCCCCCCTCTCCTGTCCACTGCCCCCCCCCTCCTGTCCACTGCCCCCCCTCCTTTCCACTGCCCCTCACTCCTGTCCACTGCCCCCCACTCCTGTCCACTGCCCCCCACTCCTGTCCACTGCCCCCCCCCCTGTCCACTGCCCCCCATCCTGTCCACTGCCCCCCCTCCTGTCCACTGCCCCCCCTCCTGTCCACTGCCCCCCCTCCTGTCCACTGCCTCCCCCCCCTTCCCACCGCCTCCCCCCTCTTCCCACCGCCTCCCCCCCCTTCCCACCGCCTCCCCCCTTCCCACCGCCTCCCCCCCCTTCCCACCGCCTCCCCCCCCCTTCCCACCGCCTCCCCCCCCCTTCCCACCGCCTCCCCCCCCCTTCCCACCGCCTCCCCCGCCATTCCCACCGCCTCCCCCCCCCCTTCCCACCGCCTCCCCCCCCCTTCCCACCGCCTCCCCCCCCTTCCCACCGCCTCCCCCCCCCTTCCCACCGCCTCCCCCCCTTCCCACCGCCTCCCCCCCTTCCCACCGCCTCCCCCCCTTCCCACCGCCTCCCCCCCTTCCCACCGCCTCCCCCCCCTTCCCACCGCCTCCCCCCCCCCCTTCCCACCCTTCCCACCGCCTCCCCCCCTTGGGAAGGGGGGGGGGAGGCGGTGGGAAGGGGGGGGAGGCGGTGGGAAGGGGGGGGAGGCGGTGGGAAGGGGGAGTGGGCGGTGGGAAGGGGGAGGGGGCGGTGGACAGGAGGGGGGGCAGTGGACAGGAGAGGGGGCAGTGGACAGGAGGGGGGGCAGTGGACAGGAGGGGGGGGCAGTGGACATGAGGGGGGGCAGTGGACAGGAGGGGGGGGCAGTGGACAGGAGGGGGGGGACAGTGGACAGGAGGGGGGGGCAGTGGACAGGAGGGGGGGGGCAGTGGACAGGAGGGGGGGGGCAGTGGCCAGGAGGGGGGGGCAGTGGCCAGGAGGGGGGGGGGCAGTGGACAGGAGAGGGGGGGCAGTGGACAGGAGAGGGGGGGCAGTGGACAGGAGGGGGGGCAGTGGACAGGAGGGGGGGCAGTGGACAGGAGGGGGGCAGTGGACAGGAGGGGGGGGCAGTGGACAGGAGGGGGGCAGTGGACAGGAGAGGGGGGTCAGTGGACAGGAGAGGGGGGGCAGTGGACAGGAGAGGGGGGCAGTGGACAGGAGAGGGTGGCAGTGGACAGGAGAGGGGGGCAGTGGACAGGAGAGGGGGGGCAGTGGACAGGAGGGGGGGCAGTGGACAGGAGGGGGGGCAGTGGACAGGAGGGGGGGGCAGTGGACAGGAGGGGGGGGGGCAGTGGACAGGAGGGGGGGGCAGTGGACAGGAGGGGGGGGCAGTGGACAGGAGGGGGGGCAGTGGACAGGAGGGGGGGCAGTGGACAGGAGGGGGAGGCAGTGGACAGGAGAGGGGGGGCAGTGGACAGGAGAGGGGGTGCAGTGGACAGGAGAGGGGGGGCAGTGGACAGGAGAGGGGGGGCAGTGGACAGGAGGGGGGGCAGTGGACAGGAGAAGGGGGGCAGTGGACAGGAGAAGGGGGGCAGTGGACAGGAGGGGGGGCTGTGTACAGGATGGGGGGCAGTGGACAGGAGGGGGGGCAGTGTCGCGCAAACACACACACACACACACACACACCTCAGTCCCGTGATGCGCCCTTTCTCAGTTCCGTGCGGCGCCGCAGGTGGGGGGGAGGTGGGGGAGCAACACACGCGACACCTACCTGTACTTCCGGCCGCCGCCATCTTCTCACTCGGCGCCGCGAGGGAGGAAGGGGGTCCGCCATCTTACGATCCGCGTGGCAGCCTGTTCCCCCGCCGGGGAGGGAGTGCAGAGGGAGGTGAGTGGAGAGGGAGGGAGTGGTGTGTAGCGGGAGGGAGTGGTGTGTAGCGGGAGGGAGTGGTGTGTAGCGGGAGGGAGGTGAGTGGAGCGGGAGGGAGGTGAGTGCGGGAGTGGAGCGGGAGTGGTGTGTAGCGGGAGGGGTGTGTAGCGGGAGGGAGTGGTGTGTAGCGGGAGGGAGGTGAGTGGAGCGGGAGGTGAGTGCGGGAGTGGAGCGGGAGGGAGTGGTGTGTAGCGGGAGGGAGTGGTGTGTAGAGTGGAGCGGGAGGTGAGTGCGGGAGTGGAGCGGGAGGGAGGTGAGCACCGGGGAGGGGGGGAGGTGAGAGTGATGGGGGGGAGAGGACAGAGATGTGTGTGTGTGTGTGTTTTTTCTTTTTTTGGACCTTTGGCCCGTCACTCCGCCTCAGGCCAATGAGAGATGTGGGGGGCGGGCCAAGGGGGTGGTGTGAGTGTGTGAGCCCAATGAGAGGTGTGCGGGGGCGGGCGGGCCAAGGGACCAATGAGATTGCCGCTAGGGACGCAGACATACAGTGCTTTCAGAAATATATAGTAGATAGTAGATATAACATAATAAATAATATATTATATATTCTAATGTAATATTATATATACGCTCTTACGACGCTTTGCAACGTTGTTTATGTGAATGTGTATATATATATACACCCATACACAACATTGCAAAGCGTCGTAAGAGCGTTGGATAAACCATTTTGGCGTTGTAAAAATGAATATAGGTATGCATTGCATAGCGTTGGATAAGCCATTCGTTGTAAAGCGAAGCGTTGTAAAACGAGGACTGCCTGTATAGCCAGGATATAAATGAGATGTATAGCCAGGATATAAATGAGATGTATAGCCAGGATATAAATGAGATGTATAGCCAGGATATAAATGAGCATTTCTCTTGCGTTAAGTCTGTGCCGGGAGTAAAACGGAGGTGTTTCTGAAAGACGGGCCTTTTTTTGGTGGGGAAAAATGTTAATTATTATTTTATAGTGTCTCTGTATAAAAACACCAATACAGAATACCGGGGCGTAGAAAATCACTCTAACAATCCAATTTTGTGGTACACCACAGCCGAGATAATAATGTTGTTGTACTAGAGTGGTATGGAGTACCAATACTACTTTATTTACAAACCAAATCTTACCACTCCTTGTTATAAGCTGGGAGTAAAAATCTTTTTTTTTTTAAATCTACAAACCACTACTTTTTTATTTAGATTATTTATTGATTAGACCCAAAGTTCTTCCTTTTGAAAGAAAAGGACGTTTATTTTAATGAGGCATTCCAAGCGGCACTTAAAACAATATATATAGTTTTAATATACGCCGCCTTTGATTACATTTATTAAAAACGAATCACCTAAGCTGCCGATCGATTTGTTCTCCTGTGATCGATCAGCAAAGTTCCTGCTTTCCAGGGTTCACTAAATGGCCGCCTTTCAGTTTCAATCAATCATTTAACCAGTGTAACTTAGCAGCTACAATGTATTCTTAATTTTTCTTTAGTAATATATCTATTGTTACAGTTTGCAGCTACAACTGCTGGGAACATTGGCAACAGATGATCACAAACAGGAAAGTGTTACAAAGATCTTGCACTGCTGGGGAGGTGGGCTACAGCCTGCTATAGAAACCAAAGGATGTTCAGTATATTAATACTCATTAAAAATGTAATTAAAAAAATACAGTAAGTATTTTCTATTATATACTGTATAATATTACAGAACTAATTTCTTAAAAAAAACATAGGTAGGATACTGCTTGGATTGCTTCTTTACATTTCCCCGGAAATCTATGTTTGTATTAATATTATATTTGCCCCGGCCCGGCTTTCCATGACATTATTTTACCCTTGTGTGTCAAGATGTATAATCTTTGTTTCCTTATTACTAGTTACAAATGTAGCGTGCAAAGTATTATAAAAAAAGCCCCAGTGTAAAGATGATACCCATTGTTGGCTAACTGATATGTAAACACACAACCTCTAGGACTTTTTCAGGCCTGGGCATTAGCAATAAGTAAACAGCCTGGAAAAGTCCTAGAGAAGAACACATGTCTATGGGCAGGGGAGGAAATTGCTTGTGTTTATGTGCGATAGGGATCTGCGACTAATGTTAGAACAGAGATTAAAGTCATTATTGAATCTAAGATAATTGAATCAAAATAACAAATAGCTGTCTTGCTGCCTGTCTGGAAGCCTTTCCCCGCGCTAAAGGGTTAACCTTTTCAATGCCAGTCAGGCCCCCAATGAGTCCCAGATAGGACTGAATTGATACAGTGATTAGTATCATTAAAACTACATGCCTTAAAGCTGCAGACCGAGCAATATCTTACGTG
Organism: Ascaphus truei; assembly: GCF_040206685.1. Taxonomy (NCBI): domain Eukaryota; kingdom Metazoa; phylum Chordata; class Amphibia; order Anura; family Ascaphidae; genus Ascaphus; species Ascaphus truei. Next base: position 17,569,892 of record NC_134504.1, read on the forward strand.
TGTTTTAATAAATCTTGTAGCATTTTTTTTTAAACCCACAGTGAATTATATTTTTAATGTATTATAATGTAACAAGCATTTTTTGTTTCTATAGCAACCATTTACAAAGTCAAATTCCCTTCCTCTTCTGAAACAGGCTCTGGCACACCCCTTTTTGAGCCCCGCCCTCTCTCTAGCAGGGCACCAATTGTATCTAGTGACTGCCTGGTCATATGATCTTCCCCACAGAACTTTGCATCTTTGGTCCTCGTCTGCTGCACTGACAGCCATTTAGTGAACCCATGAGCTGAATCTTCACCGATCGATCGGCAATTTAGCTGATTACGTATCATTGTGTGGATTGTATTGATGCGCATATTAAAGGGGGGGAAACTGTCAGCTTGGACTGCGGCTTTAAGGAGAAATCCATGCAATATCCTAAAGTACGTGTGTGGTTTTTTTTTAATATATCAGTTGTGTATTATTTTTTTTAAATTGAACGCTTAATAACATTTTGAATTTGTTAATATACTGAGCATCCTTTGATTTCTATAGCAGGCAGTAGCCCACCTCCCCAGCAGTGCAAGATCTTTGCAACACTTTCCTGCTTGAGAACATTTATTGTCAATATTCCCAGCAGTTTGAGCTGCAAACTGTAACAATAAATAATGTTGCTTTAGGATACATTGTAGCTGCTGAGTTACACCGACTGAAGCATTGATTAAAACTGAAAGGCGGCCATTTAGTGAAACCCGGGTAAGCAGGATCTTTGCTGATCGATCACGGGAGAACCAATCAATCGGCAGCTTAGGTCATTAGTTTTCAATAAAGCTAATCAAAGGCGGCGTATATTAAAACACGAAGCAGATTTTATAGATTTTTTTTTTTAAATTGACACTTCGACTGCCTCTTTTAAAAAATAAAAGCCCTAAAATATATCGCCACCTATTTCACACTGTTCCTCAAGGTGTAATTCGATGAATTATTATCCTCATGGGGTAATTGTGATGATCACACCAGGCACCGCACTAAACCCTCCATTTGAACCCACGATAAAAAAATAAATGTAAAAACGCAGATATCAAGACTTCTGTAACAAAAAACAAAACTTCGAACAATCTGAGCAGGTTAGGACATTTTAAGGCTCAGTCCGTATCTGCAGGGACGTTTTATCACCGACCCAGGCAAAATCTCACACTCTCCCGCACTTTGATCGGCTGCCAGCGAAAATATCGGGCAGGCGTCCGCAATTCTGTTACCATGGAGACCACGCCACCAAGGGTAAAGATTTCAATCAATAGGCCTCCACAAAGACCGCCGATTCCCCGGAGAGCGCTCGGAGGCGTGTGTTTCAAGAGAAAATGCCAGCGCAGCCGCAGCCGCTACCATTAACCCCTTTGTGACCTCAGGGGCCTTGGCCGGGGGTGTACAAACTTTTCCCCCTGCGCCCCCCCCGGCCTGCTCCCCTCCCGCTCCTTGTCTTCGGTGTCAAATGACGCCGCGGGGACACGTGACATCACGTTGCTGGAACAACGTGATGTTACGTGACCCCTGCGGCGTCATTTGAAGCCACGTTGCCATGGCGCGGCTTCAAATGACGCCGCGGGGTCACTTGACGTTGCCAATCACAGGGTAAGGGAAGTTACAGATCCCTTACGCGATACCCCGGCATTTAATTGAAATGCCTTGGGGAAGAGCACGGGGACTCTGAAACCACTGCGCCCCTCGGAAAATCTTGTGCCCCCCCATGGTGGGGCGCCCTCCCCCCAGTTTGCGCACCCCTGTCCTAGGCAATGCAATGTAGCTCCCTGTGTCAGCAAAAGAGTGAAGGGCAATATTTATCCAGCGTAGAGACTAAAATATGCACAGCGCCGAAACATGGGGTTTGTCTTGCTTGCATACACATATATGAAGATTTACTGTCTCCGGAACAGAGGTTTAAAGCCTGGCTCAGTCACAATACGTCTCTGCTTGTCCAAAGTAACACATTCGGTAATGAAGAGTCTCACAATTAGTGTATATATTGAGTGACAGTGACTGGATCACGCAACTTCGAAACTGGCAGGTTTGATGTTTGCTTAAAGGGACAATCCAAGCAATATCCGACGTGTGTGTGGTTAATTTGTATTAAATAAATCAGTTCTGTAGTATTAGATAATACTTACTACATTTTTTTTTTTTAATTCAACTTTATGCCATTTTTAATGAGTTTGAATATACTGGGCATCCTTTGATTTCTATAGCAGGCTTTACACACATTTCCACAGCAGTGCAAGATCTTTGTAACACTTTCCTGTATGTGGTCATTTGTTGCCAATGTTTCCAGCAGTTTGAGCTGCAAACTGTAACAATAGATAATGTTACCTTAGTAGTATAAGGGTACATTGTACAGTAGCTGCTGAGGATTGAAGGATTGATTTGAAACTAAAAGGCAGCCATTTAGTGAACCCAGGGAAGCAGGATCTTTGCTGATGGATCACGGGAGAACGAATCGATCGGAAGCCTAGGTAATTCGTTTTCAACAAAGGTAATCAAAGGCTGCATCTATTAAAACAAAAACAAGATTGATTTTTAGTAGCTGATTGGACTGCCTGTTTAACAAATTGGGGGAGATAACGACAGGAAATAATGGATTTTTTTCGTGATATGCGCAGCGCGCACTCCACCGTAACGCCTACTGACCCTCCGCAAACAAGTCGATGTGGTGATTATGGAATGATTACAGATGAGGCTGGAAACTGACTCGGAGAAGACAGGTGTTTTTATAATTATTTATTTTACTTTAGATATCAATCATTTTTTTTATCTTCAGGTTCCAGAACCTTTTATCCACAATAACCTCACTATGTGTATGTGTGTGTATGTATAGTATTATCATCAGGGGGACAAAAAAACAATACCATAACAAACTTTAACATATGTCGTGACAGCAGGTAAGGAGGATGCTGTCCCAGGGAGCTCACACTCTATAACAGAGGTGGGCAACTCCAGTCCTCAAGGGTTACCAACAGGTCAGGTTCTAGGGATATCCCTGCTTCAGTACAGGTGGCTCAATCAGTCCCAGCTTCAACACAGGTGGCTCAATCTGATTGAGCCACCTGTGCTGAAGCAGGGATATCCGGAAAACCTGACCTGTTGGTGGCCCTTGAGGACTGCAGTTGCCCCACTCCTGCTCTACTGTATAAGGAAGGGTAAGTGGGAACACAGGGTTCTAAATCAGGGCCAGCCTCAGCCTCTGCGAGGCCCAATATAATAATGTTGTATGTGTGTTTGTGTACACGCATGCACAAGGACAGGCATGCACACATATATTCACTGACATCGTAATGCATATTTCTTCTCCTAGCTCTATACACAAATATATATATATATTGGGCGAATAAGAACGTCCGCCAGCGCCTACCCATCACAGAAACGTTGTCACTGTGCCAAGTCCGTGACATCATCACTGGCAGCGCACAGCCTCCCGATTAGACAAGGGCTCCGGTGACATCACCCCAAATCCTGCTATCTGCCAGCTGCTTTATGTATGTGGTGTAATTCCCGATCGTTCTGCGCGCTGCTTTATGTATGTGGTGTAATTCCCGATCGTTCTGCGCGCTGCTTTATGTGTGTGGTGTAATTCCCGATCGTTCTGCGCGCTGCTTTATGTATGTGGTGTAATTCCCGATCGTTCTGCGCGCTGCTTTATGTATGTGGTGTAATTCCCGATCGTTCTGCGCGCTGCTTTATGTATGTGGTGTAATTCCCGACCGTTCTGCGCGCTGCTTTATGTATGTGGTGTAATTCCCGATCGTTCTGCGCGCTGCTTTATGTATGTGGTGTAATTCCCGATCGTTCTGCGCGCTGCTTTATGTATGTGGTGTAATTCCCGATCGTTCTGCGCGCTGCTTTATGTATGTGGTGTAATTCCCGATCGTTCTGCGCGCTGCTTTATGTATGTGGTGTAATTCCCGATCGTTCTGCGCGCTGCTTTATGTGTGTGGTGTAATTCCCGATCGTTCTGCGCGCTGCTTTATGTATGTGGTGTAATTCCCGATCGTTCTGCGTGCTGCTTAATGTATGTGGTGTAATTCCCGATCGTTCTGCGCGCTGCTTTATGTAAGTGGTGTAATTCCCGATCGTTCTGCGCGCTGCTTTATGTATGTGGTGTAATTCCCGATCGTTCTGCGCGCTGCTTTATGTATGTGGTGTAATTCCCGATCGTTCTGCGCGTTGCTTTATGTATGTGGTGTAATTCCCGATCGTTCTGCGCGCTGCTTTATGTATGTGGTGTAATTCCCGATCGTTCTGCGCGCTGCTTTATGTATGTGGTGTAATTCCCGATCGTTCTGCGCGCTGCTTTATGTACGTGGCGTAATTCCCGATCGTTCTGCGCGCTGCTTTATGTATGTGGTGTAATTCCCGATCGTTCTGCGCGCTGCTTTATGTATGTGGTGTAATTCCCGATCGTTCTGCGCGCTGCTTTATGTATGTGGTGTAATTCCCGATCGTTCTGCGCGCTGCTTTATGTATGTGGTGTAATTCCCGATCGTTCTGCGTGCTGCTTTATGTATGTGGTGTAATTCCCGATCGTTCTGCTCGCTGCTTTATGTATGTGGTGTAATTCCCGACCGTTCTGCGCGCTGCTTTATGTATGTGGTGTAATTCCCGATCGTTCTGCGTGCTGCTTTATGTACGTGGCGTAATTCCCGATCGTTCTGCGCGCTGCTTAATGTATGTGGTGTAATTCCCGATCGTTCTGCGCGCTGCTTTATGTATGTGGTGTAATTCCCGACCGTTCTGCGCGCTGCTTTATGTATGTGGTGTAATTCCCGATCGTTCTGCGCGCTGCTTTATGTACGTGGCGTAATTCCCGATCGTTCTGCGCGCTGCTTAATGTATGTGGTGTAATTCCCGATCGTTCTGCGCGCTGCTTTATGTATGTGGTGTAATTCCCGATCGTTCTGCGCGCTGCTTTATGTACGTGGTGTAATTCCCGATCGTTCTGCGCGCTGCTTTATGTGTGTGGTGTAATTCCCGATCGTTCTGCGCGCTGCTTTATGTATGTGGTGTAATTCCCGATCGTTCTGCGCGCTGCTTTATGTATGTGGTGTAATTCCCGATCGTTCTGCGCGCTGCTTTATGTACGTGGTGTAATTCCCGATCGTTCTGCGTGCTGCTTTATGTACGTGGTGTAATTCCCGATCGTTCTGCGCGATGCTTTATGTACGTGGTGTAATTCCCGATCGTTCTGCGCGCTGCTTTATGTATGTGGTGTAATTCCCGATCGTTCTGCGCACTGCTTTATGTATGTGGTGTAATTCCCGATCGTTCTGCGCGCTGCTTTATGTATGTGGTGTAATTCCCGATCGTTCTGCGCGCTGCTTTATGTATGTGGTGTAATTCCCGATCGTTCTGCGTGCTGCTTTATGTATGTGGTGTAATTCCCGATCGTTCTGCGCGCTGCTTTATGTGTGTGGTGTAATTCCCGATCGTTCTGCGCGCTGCTTTATGTATGTGGTGTAATTCCCGATCGTTCTGCGCGCTGCTTTATGTATGTGGTGTAATTCCCGATCGTTCTGCGCGCTGCTTTATGTACGTGGTGTAATTCCCGATCGTTCTGCGCGCTGCTTTATGTACGTGGCGTAATTCCCGATCGTTCTGCGCGCTGCTTTATGTATGTGGCGTAATTCCCGATCGTTCTGCGCGCTGCTTTATGTATGGGGTGTAATTCCCGATCGTTCTGTGCGCTGCTTTATGTATGTGGTGTAATTCCCGATCGTTCTGCGCGCTGCTTTATGTATGTGGTGTAATTCCCGATCGTTCTGCGCGCTGCTTTATGTATGTGGTGTAATTCCCGATCGTTCTGCGCGCTGCTTTATGTATGTGGTGTAAATCCAGATCGTTCTGCGCGCTGCTTAATGTATGTGGTGTAATTCCCGATCGTTCTGCGCGCTGCTTTATGTATGTGGTGTAATTCCCGATCGTTCTGCGCGCTGCTTTATGTATGTGGTGTAATTCCCGATCGTTCTGCGCGCTGCTTTATGTTTGTGGTGTAATTCCCGATCGTTCTGCGCGCTGCTTTATGTATGTGGTGTAATTCCCATCGTTCTGCGCGCTGCTTTATGTATGTGGTGTAATTCCCGGTCGTTCTGCGCGCTGCTTTATGTATGTGGTGTAATTCCCATCGTTCTGCGCGCTGCTTTATGTATGTGGTGTAATTCCCGATCGTTCTGCGCGCTGCTTTATGTATGTGGTGTAATTCCCGATCGTTCTGCGCGCTGCTTTATGTATGTGGTGTAATTCCCGATCGTTCTGCGCGCTGCTTTATGTATGTGGTGTAATTCCCGATCGTTCTGCGCGCTGCTTTATGTTTGTGGTGTAATTCCCGATCGTTCTGCGCGCTGCTTTATGTATGTGGTGTAATTCCCGATGGTTCTGCGCGCTGCTTTATGTATGTGTTGTAATTCCCGATCGTTCTGCGCGCTGCTTTATGTATGTTGTGTAATTCCCGATCGTTCTGCGCGCTGCTTTATGTATGTGGTGTAATTCCCGATCGTTCTGCGCGCTGCTTTATGTATGTGGTGTAATTCCCGATCGTTCTGCGCGCTGCTTTATGTATGTGGTGTAATTCCCGATCGTTCTGTGCGCTGCTTTATGTATGTGGTGTAATTCCCGATCGTTCTGCGCGCTGCTTTATGTATGTGGTGTAAATCCAGATCGTTCTGCGCGCTGCTTTATGTTTGTGGTGTAATTCCCGATCGTTCTGCGCGCTGCTTTATGTATGTGGTGTAATTCCCGATGGTTCTGCGCGCTGCTTTATGTATGTTGTGTAATTCCCGATCGTTCTGCGCGCTGCTTTATGTATGTGGTGTAATTCCCGATCGTTCTGTGCGCTGCTTTATGTATGTGGTGTAATTCCCGATCGTTCTGCGCGCTGCTTTATGTATGTGGTGTAAATCCAGATCGTTCTGCGCGCTGCTTTATGTTTGTGGTGTAATTCCCGATCGTTCTGCGCGCTGCTTTATGTATGTGGTGTAATTCCCGATCGTTCTGTGCGCTGCTTTATGTATGTTGTGTAATTCCCGATCGTTCTGCGCGCTGCTTAATGTATGTGGTGTAATTCCCGATCGTTCTGCGCGCTGCTTTATGTATGTGGTGTAATTCCCGATTGTTCTGCGCGCTGCTTTATGTACGTGGTGTAATTCCCGATCGTTCTGCGCGCTGCTTTATGTACGTGGTGTAATTCCCGATCGTTCTGCGCGCTGCTTTATGTATGTGGCGTAACTCCCGATCGTTCTGCGCGCTGCTTTATGTTTGTGGTGTAATTCCCGATCGTTCTGCGCGCTGCTTTATGTATGTGGTGTAATTCCCGATCGTTCTGCGCGCTGCTTTATGTACGTGTTGTAATTCCCGATCGTTCTGCGCGCTGCTTTATGTATGTGGTGTAATTCCCGATCGTTCTGCGCGCTGCTTTATGTATGTGGTGTAATTCCCGATCGTTCTGCGCGCTGCTTTATGTATGTGGTGTAATTCCCGATCGTTCTGCGCGCTGATTTATGTATGTGGTGTAATTCCCGATCGTTCTGCGCGCTGCTTTATGTACGTGGTGTAATTCCCGATCGTTCTGCGCGCTGCTTTATGTACGTGGTGTAATTCCCAATCGTTCTGCGCGCTGCTTTATGTACGTGGTGTAATTCCCGATCGTTCTGCGCGTTGCTTTATGTAAGTGGTGTAATTCTCGATCGTTCTGCGCGCTGCTTTATGTATGTGGTGTAATTCCCAATCGTTCTGCGCGCTGCTTTATGTACGTGGTGTAATTCCCGGTCGTTCTGCGCGCTGCTTTATGTATGTTGTGTAATTCCCGATCGTTCTGCGCGCTGCTTTATGTATGTGGTGTAATTCCCGATCGTTCTGCGCGCTGCTTTATGTATGTGGTGTAATTCCCGGTCGTTCTGCGCGCTGCTTTATGTATGTGGTGTAATTCCCGGTCGTTCTGCGCGCTGCTTTATGTGTGTGGTGTAATTCCCGATCGTTCTGCGCGCTGCTTTATGTTTGTGGTGTAATTCCCGATCGTTCTGCGCGCTGCTTTATGTAAGTGGTGTAATTCCCGATCGTTCTGCGCGCTGCTTTATGTATGTGGTGTAATTCCCGATCGTTCTGCGCGCTGCTTTATGTATGTGGTGTAATTCCCGATCGTTCTGCGCGCTGCTTTATGTATGTGGTGTAATTCCCGATCGTTCTGCGCGCTGCTTTATGTATGTGGTGTAATTCCCGATCGTTCTGCGCGCTGCTTTATGTACGTGGTGTAATTCCCGATCGTTCTGCGCGCTGCTTTATGTACGTGGCGTAATTCCCGATCGTTCTGCGCGCTGCTTTATGTATGGGGTGTAATTCCCGATCGTTCTGTGCGCTGCTTTATGTATGTGGTGTAATTCCCGATCGTTCTGCGCGCTGCTTTATGTATGTGGTGTAATTCCCGATCGTTCTGCGCGCTGCTTTATGTATGTGGTGTAATTCCCGATCGTTCTGCACGCTGCTTTATGTTTGTGGTGTAATTCCCGATCGTTCTGCGCGCTGCTTTATGTACGTGGTGTAATTCCCGATCGTTCTGCGCGCTGCTTTATGTATGTGGTGTAATTCCCGATCGTTCTGCGCGCTGCTTTATGTTTGTGGTGTAATTCCCGATCGTTCTGCGCGCTGCTTTATGTATGTGGTGTAATTCCCGATCGTTCTGCGCGCTGCTTTATGTACGTGGTGTAATTCCCGATCGTTCTGCGCGCTGCTTTATGTACGTGGCGTAATTCCCGATCGTTCTGCGCGCTGCTTTATGTATGGGGTGTAATTCCCGATCGTTCTGTGCGCTGCTTTATGTATGTGGTGTAATTCCCGATCGTTCTGCGCGCTGCTTTATGTATGTGGTGTAATTCCCGATCGTTCTGCGCGCTGCTTTATGTATGTGGTGTAATTCCCGATCGTTCTGCGCGCTGCTTTATGTATGTGGTGTAATTCCCGATCGTTCTGCGCGCTGCTTTATGTATGTGGTGTAATTCCCGATCGTTCTGCACGCTGCTTTATGTTTGTGGTGTAATTCCCGATCGTTCTGCGCGCTGCTTTATGTATGTGGTGTAATTCCCGATCGTTCTGCGCGCTGCTTTATGTATGTGGTGTAATTCCCGATCGTTCTGCGCGCTGCTTTATGTACGTGGTGTAATTCCCGATCGTTCTGCGCGCTGCTTTATGTACGTGGCGTAATTCCCGATCGTTCTGCGCGCTGCTTTATGTTTGTGGCGTAATTCCCGATCGTTCTGCGCGCTGCTTTATGTATGTGGTGTAAATCCAGATCGTTCTGCGCGCTGCTTTATGTATGTGGTGTAATTCCCATCGTTCTGCGCGCTGCTTTATGTATGTGGTGTAATTCCCGGTCGTTCTGCGCGCTGCTTTATGTATGTGGTGTAATTCCCATCGTTCTGCGCGCTGCTTTATGTATGTGGTGTAATTCCCGATCGTTCTGCGCGCTGCTTTATGTATGTGGTGTAATTCCCGATCGTTCTGCGCGCTGCTTTATGTATGTGGTGTAATTCCCGATCGTTCTGTGCGCTGCTTTATGTATGTGGTGTAATTCCCGATCGTTCTGCGCGCTGCTTTATGTATGTGGTGTAAATCCAGATCGTTCTGCGCGCTGCTTTATGTTTGTGGTGTAATTCCCGATCGTTCTGCGCGCTGCTTTATGTATGTGGTGTAATTCCCGATGGTTCTGCGCGCTGCTTTATGTATGTGGTGTAATTCCCGATCGTTCTGCGCGCTGCTTTATGTATGTGGTGTAATTCCCGATCGTTCTGCGCGCTGCTTTATGTATGTGGTGTAATTCCCGATCGTTCTGCGCGCTGCTTTATGTATGTGGTGTAATTCCCGGTCGTTCTGCGCGCTGCTTTATGTATGTGGTGTAATTCCCGGTCGTTCTGCGCGCTGCTTTATGTATGTGGTGTAATTCCCGGTCGTTCTGCGCGCTGCTTTATGTACGTGGTGTAATTCCAGATCGTTCTGCGCGCTGCTTTATGTTTGTGGTGTAATTCCCGATCGTTCTGCGCGCTGCTTTATGTATGTGGTGTAATTCCCGATGGTTCTGCGCGCTGCTTTATGTATGTTGTGTAATTCCCGATCGTTCTGCGCGCTGCTTTATGTATGTGGTGTAATTCCCGATCGTTCTGTGCGCTGCTTTATGTATGTGGTGTAATTCCCGATCGTTCTGCGCGCTGCTTTATGTATGTGGTGTAAATCCAGATCGTTCTGCGCGCTGCTTTATGTTTGTGGTGTAATTCCCGATCGTTCTGCGCGCTGCTTTATGTATGTGGTGTAATTCCCGATCGTTCTGTGCGCTGCTTTATGTATGTTGTGTAATTCCCGATCGTTCTGCGCGCTGCTTAATGTATGTGGTGTAATTCCCGATCGTTCTGCGCGCTGCTTTATGTATGTGGTGTAATTCCCGATCGTTCTGCGCGCTGCTTTATGTATGTGGTGTAATTCCCGATCGTTCTGCGCGCTGCTTTATGTATGTGGTGTAATTCCCGATCGTTCTGCGCGCTGCTTTATGTAAGTGGTGTAATTCCCGATCGTTCTGCGCGCTGCTTTATGTATGTGGTGTAATTCCCGATCGTTCTGCGCGCTGCTTAATGTATGTGGTGTAATTCCCGATCGTTCTGCGCGCTGCTTTATGTATGTGGTGTAATTCCCGATCGTTCTGAGCGCTGCTTTATGTACGTGGTGTAATTCCCGATCGTTCTGCGCGCTGCTTTATGTGTGTGGTGTAATTCCCGATCGTTCTGCGCGCTGCTTTATGTATGTGGTGTAATTCCCGATCGTTCTGCGCGCTGCTTTATGTATGTGGTGTAATTCCCGATCGTTCTGCGCGCTGCTTTATGTGTGTGGTGTAATTCCCGATCGTTCTGCGCGCTGCTTTATGTATGTGGTGTAATTCCCGATCGTTCTGCGCGCTGCTTTATGTACGTGGTGTAATTCCCGATCGTTCTGCGCGCTGCTTTATGTATGTGGTGTAATTCCCGATCGTTCTGCGCGCTGCTTTATGTTTGTGGTGTAATTCCCGACCGTTCTGCGCGCTGCTTTATGTATGTGGTGTAATTCCCGATCGTTCTGCGCGCTGCTTTATGTATGTGGTGTAATTCCCGATCGTTCTGCGCGCTGCTTTATGTATGTGGTGTAATTCCCGATCGTTCTGCGCGCTGCTTTATGTATGTGGTGTAATTCCCGATCGTTCTGCGCGCTGCTTTATGTATGTGGCGTAATTCCCGATCGTTCTGCGCGCTGCTTTATGTATGTGGTGTAATTCCCGATCGTTCTGCGCGCTGCTTTATGTATGTGGTGTAATTCCCGATCGTTCTGCGCGCTGCTTTATGTACGTGGTGTAATTCCCGATCGTTCTGCGCGCTGCTTTATGTACGTGGTGTAATTCCCGATCGTTCTGCGCGCTGCTTTATGTAAGTGGTGTAATTCCCGATCGTTCTGCGCGCTGCTTTATGTATGTGGTGTAATTCCCGGCCGTTCTGCGCGCTGCTTTATGTTTGTGGTGTAATTCCCGACCGTTCTGCGCGCTGCTTTATGTATGTGGTGTAATTCCCGATCGTTCTGCGCGCTGCTTTATGTGTGTGGTGTAATTCCCGATCGTTCTGCGCGCTGCTTTATGTATGTGGTGTAATTCCCGGTCGTTCTGCGCGCTGCTTTATGTGTGTGGTGTAATTCCCGATCGTTCTGCGCGCTGCTTTATGTATGTGGTGTAATTCCCGGTCGTTCTGCGCGCTGCTTTATGTATGTGGTGTAATTCCCGATCGTTCTGCGCGCTGCTTTATGTATGTGGTGTAATTCCCGATCGTTCTGCGCGCTGCTTTATGTATGTGGTGTAATTCCCGACCGTTCTGCGCGCTGCTTTATGTAAGTGGTGTAATTCCCGACCGTTCTGCGCGCTGCTTTATGTGTGTGGTGTAATTCCCGGTCGTTCTGCGCGCTGCTTTATGTGTGTGGTGTAATTCCCGATCGTTCTGCGCGCTGCTTTATGTATGTGGTGTAATTCCCGATCGTTCTGCACGCTGCTTTATGTATGTGGTGTAATTCCCGATCGTTCTGCGCGCTGCTTTATGTATGTGGTGTAATTCCCGATCGTTCTGCGCGCTGCTTTATGTATGTGGTGTAATTCCCGATCGTTCTGCGCGCTGCTTTATGTATGTGGTGTAATTCCCGATCGTTCTGCGCGCTGCTTTATGTATGTGGTGTAATTCCCGATCGTTCTGCGCGCTGCTTTATGTACGTGGTGTAATTCCCGATCGTTCTGCGCGCTGCTTTATGTATGTGGTGTAATTCCTGATCGTTCTGCGCGCTGCTTTATGTATGTGGTGTAATTCCTGATCGTTCTGCGCGCTGCTTTATGTATGTGGTGTAATTCCCGATCGTTCTGCGCGCTGCTTTATGTATGTGGTGTAATTCCCGATCGTTCTGCGCGCTGCTTTATGTATGTGGTGTAATTCCCGATCGTTCTGCGCGCTGCTTTATGTATGTGGTGTAATTCCCGATCGTTCTGCGCGCTGCTTTATGTATGTGGTGTAATTCCCGATCGTTCTGCGCGCTGCTTTATGTATGTGGTGTAATTCCCGATCGTTCTGCGCGCTGCTTTATGTATGTGGTGTAATTCCCGATCGTTCTGCGCGCTGCTTTATGTATGTGGTGTAATTCCCGATCGTTCTGCGCGCTGCTTTATGTACGTGGTGTAATTCCCGATCGTTCTGCGCGCTGCTTTATGTACGTGGTGTAATTCCCGACCGTTCTGCGTGCTGCTTTATGTATGTGGTGTAATTCCCGATCGTTCTGCGCGCTGCTTTATGTATGTGGTGTAATTCCCGATCGTTCTGCGCGCTGCTTTATGTATGTGGTGTAATTCCCGATCGTTCTGCGCGCTGCTTTATGTATGTGGTGTAATTCCCGATCGTTCTGCGCGCTGCTTTATGTTTGTGGTGTAATTCCCGATCGTTCTGCGCGCTGCTTTATGTATGTGGTGTAATTCCCGATCGTTCTGCGCGCTGCTTTATGTACGTGGTGTAATTCCCGATCGTTCTGCGCGCTGCTTTATGTACGTGGTGTAATTCCCGATCGTTCTGCGCGCTGCTTTATGTACGTGGTGTAATTCCCGATCGTTCTGCGCGCTGCTTTATGTGTGTGGTGTAATTCCCGATCGTTCTGCGCGCTGCTTTATGTATGTGGTGTAATTCCCGATCGTTCTGCGCGCTGCTTTATGTGTGTGGTGTAATTCCCGATCGTTCTGCGCGCTGCTTTATGTATGTGGTGTAATTCCCGATCGTTCTGCGCGCTGCTTTATGTATGTGGTGTAATTCCCGATCGTTCTGCGCGCTGCTTTATGTATGTGGTGTAATTCCCGATCGTTCTGCGCGCTGCTTTATGTATGTGGTGTAATTCCCGATCGTTCTGCGCGCTGCTTTATGTATGTGGTGTAATTCCCGATCGTTCTGCGTGCTGCTTTATGTTTGTGGTGTAATTCCCGATCGTTCTGCGCGCTGCTTTATGTTTGTGGTGTAATTCCCGATCGTTCTGCGTGCTGCTTTATGTTTGTGGTGTAATTCCCGATCGTTCTGCGCGCTGCTTTATGTATGTGGTGTAATTCCCGATCGTTCTGCGCGCTGCTTTATGTATGTGGTGTAATTCCCGATCGTTCTGCGCGCTGCTTTATGTATGTGGTGTAATTCCCGATCGTTCTGCGTGCTGCTTTATGTTTGTGGTGTAATTCCCGATCGTTCTGCGCGCTGCTTTATGTTTGTGGTGTAATTCCCGATCGTTCTGCGTGCTGCTTTATGTTTGTGGTGTAATTCCCGATCGTTCTGCGTGCTGCTTTATGTTTGTGGTGTAATTCCCGATCGTTCTGCGCGCTGCTTTATGTATGGGGTGTAATTCCCGATCGTTCTGCGCGCTGCTTTATGTACGTGGTGTAATTCCCGATCGTTCTGCGCGCTGCTTTATGTACGTGGTGTAATTCCCGATCGTTCTGCGTGCTGCTTTATGTATGTGGTGTAATTCCCGATCGTTCTGCGCGCTGCTTTATGTATGTGGTGTAATTCCCGATCGTTCTGCGCGCTGCTTAATGTATGTGGTGTAATTCCCGATCGTTCTGCGCGCTGCTTTATGTATGTGGTGTAATTCCCGATCGTTCTGCGCGCTGCTTTATGTATGTGGTGTAATTCCCGATCGTTCTGCGCGCTGCTTTATGTATGTGGTGTAATTCCCGATCGTTCTGCGCGCTGCTTTATGTGTGTGGTGTAATTCCCGATCGTTCTGCGCGCTGCTTTATGTATGTGGTGTAATTCCCGATCGTTCTGCGCGCTGCTTTATGTATGTGGTGTAATTCCCGATCGTTCTGCGCGCTGCTTTATGTTTGTGGTGTAATTCCCGATCGTTCTGCGCGCTGCTTTATGTATGTGGTGTAATTCCCGACCGTTCTGCGCGCTGCTTTATGTATGTGGTGTAATTCCCGATCGTTCTGCGCGCTGCTTTATGTATGTGGTGTAATTCCCGATCGTTCTGCGCGCTGCTTTATGTGTGTGGTGTAATTCCCGATCGTTCTGCGCGCTGCTTTATGTGTGTGGTGTAATTCCCGACCGTTCTGCGCGCTGCTTTATGTAAGTGGTGTAATTCCCGATCGTTCTGCGCGCTGCTTTATGTATGTGGTGTAATTCCCGATCGTTCTGCGTGCTGCTTTATGTGTGTGGTGTAATTCCCGATCGTTCTGCGCGCTGCTTTATGTATGTGGTGTAATTCCCGATCGTTCTGCGCGCTGCTTTATGTGTGTGGTGTAATTCCCGATCGTTCTGCGCGCTGCTTTATGTATGTGGTGTAATTCCCGATCGTTCTGCGCGCTGCTTTATGTATGTGGTGTAATTCCCGATCGTTCTGCGCGCTGCTTTATGTATGTGGTGTAATTCCCGATCGTTCTGCGCGCTGCTTTATGTATGTGGTGTAATTCCTGATCGTTCTGCGCGCTGCTTTATGTATGTGGTGTAATTCCCGATCGTTCTGCGCGCTGCTTTATGTATGTGGTGTAATTCCCGATCGTTCTGCGTGCTGCTTTATGTTTGTGGTGTAATTCCCGATCGTTCTGCGCGCTGCTTTATGTATGTGGTGTAATTCCCGATCGTTCTGCGTGCTGCTTTATGTTTGTGGTGTAATTCCCGATCGTTCTGTGCGCTGCTTTATGTACGTGGTGTAATTCCCGATCGTTCTGCGCGCTGCTTTATGTACGTGGTGTAATTCCCGATCGTTCTGCGCGCTGCTTTATGTATGTGGTGTAATTCCCGATCGTTCTGCGGGCTGCTTTATGTATGTGGTGTAATTCCCGATCGTTCTGCGCGCTGCTTTATGTATGTGGTGTAATTCCCGATCGTTCTGCGCGCTGCTTTATGTACGTGGTGTAATTCCCGATCGTTCTGCGCGCTGCTTTATGTATGTGGTGTAATTCCCGATCGTTCTGCGCGCTGCTTTATGTATGTGGTGTAATTCCCGATCGTTCTGCTCGCTGCTTTATGTGTGTGGTGTAATTCCCGATCGTTCTGCGCGCTGCTTTATGTGTGTGGTGTAATTCCCGATCGTTCTGCGCGCTGCTTTATGTATGTGGTGTAATTCCCGATCGTTCTGCGCGCTGCTTTATGTATGTGGTGTAATTCCCGATCGTTCTGCGCGCTGCTTTATGTACGTGGTGTAATTCCCGATCGTTCTGCGCGCTGCTTTATGTACGTGGTGTAATTCCCGATCGTTCTGCGTGCTGCTTTATGTATGTGGTGTAATTCCCGATCTTTCTGCGCGCTGCTTTATGTATGTGGTGTAATTCCCGATCGTTCTGCGCGCTGCTTTATGTATGTGGTGTAATTCCCGATCGTTCTGCGTGCTTCTTTATGTTTGTGGTGTAATTCCCGATCGTTCTGCGCGCTGCTTTATGTTTGTGGTGTAATTCCCGATCGTTCTGCGTGCTGCTTTATGTTTGTGGTGTAATTCCCGATCGTTCTGCGCGCTGCTTTATGTACGTGGTGTAATTCCCGATCGTTCTGCGCGCTGCTTTATGTACGTGGTGTAATTCCCGATCGTTCTGCGCGCTGCTTTATGTTTGTGGTGTAATTCCCGATCGTTCTGCGCGCTGCTTTATGTATGTGGTGTAATTCCCGATCGTTCTGCGCGCTGCTTTATGTACGTGGTGTAATTCCCGATCGTTCTGCGCGCTGCTTTATGTATGTGGTGTAATTCCCGATCGTTCTGCGCGCTGCTTTATGTACGTGGTGTAATTCCCGATCGTTCTGCGTGCTGCTTTATGTTTGTGGTGTAATTCCCGATCGTTCTGCGCGCTGCTTTATGTACGTGGTGTAATTCCCGATCGTTCTGCGCGCTGCTTTATGTACGTGGTGTAATTCCCGATCGTTCTGCGCGCTGCTTTATGTATGTGGTGTAATTCCTGATCGTTCTGCGTGCTGCTTTATGTATGTGGTGTAATTCCCGATCGTTCTGCGCGCTGCTTTATGTATGTGGTGTAATTCCCGATCGTTCTGCGCGCTGCTTAATGTATGTGGTGTAATTCCCGATCGTTCTGCGCGCTGCTTTATGTATGTGGTGTAATTCCCGATCGTTCTGCGCGCTGCTTTATGTATGTGGTGTAATTCCCGATCGTTCTGCGCGCTGCTTTATGTATGTGGTGTAATTCCCGATCGTTCTGCGCGCTGCTTTATGTGTGTGGTGTAATTCCCGATCGTTCTGCGCGCTGCTTTATGTGTGTGGTGTAATTCCCGATCGTTCTGCGCGCTGCTTTATGTATGTGGTGTAATTCCCGATCGTTCTGCGCGCTGCTTTATGTATGTGGTGTAATTCCCGATCGTTCTGCGCGCTGCTTTATGTATGGGGTGTAATTCCCGATCGTTCTGCGCGCTGCTTTATGTATGTGGTGTAATTCCCGATCGTTCTGCGCGCTGCTTTATGTATGTGGTGTAATTCCCGATCGTTCTGCGCGCTGCTTTATGTATGTGGTGTAATTCCCGATCGTTCTGCGCGCTGCTTTATGTATGTGGTGTAATTCCCGATCGTTCTGCGCGCTGCTTTATGTATGTGGTGTAATTCCCGATCGTTCTGCGCGCTGCTTTATGTATGTGGTGTAATTCCCGATCGTTCTGCGCGCTGCTTTATGTATGTGGTGTAATTCCCGATCGTTCTGCTCGCTGCTTTATGTATGTGGTGTAATTCCCGATCGTTCTGCGCGCTGCTTAATGTATGTGGTGTAATTCCCGATCGTTCTGCGCGCTGCTTTATGTATGTGGTGTAATTCCCGATCGTTCTGCGCGCTGCTTAATGTATGTGGTGTAATTCCCGATCGTTCTGCGCGCTGCTTTATGTACGTGTTGTAATTCCCGATCGTTCTGCGCGCTGCTTTATGTATGTGGTGTAATTCCCGATCGTTCTGCGCGCTGCTTTATGTATGTGGTGTAATTCCCGATCGTTCTGCGCGCTGCTTTATGTATGTGGTGTAATTCCCGATCGTTCTGCGCGCTGCTTTATGTATGTGGTGTAATTCCCGACCGTTCTGCGCGCTGCTTTATGTATGTGGTGTAATTCCCGATCGTTCTGCGCGCTGCTTTATGTATGTGGTGTAATTCCCGATCGTTCTGCGCGCTGCTTTATGTATGTGGTGTAATTCCCGATCGTTCTGCGCGCTGCTTTATGTATGTGGTGTAATTCCCGATCGTTCTGCGCGCTGCTTTATGTATGTGGTGTAATTCCCGATCGTTCTGCGCGCTGCTTTATGTACGTGGTGTAATTCCCGATCGTTCTGCGCGCTGCTTTATGTATGTGGTGTAATTCCCGACCGTTCTGCGCGCTGCTTTATGTATGTGGTGTAATTCCCGATCGTTCTGCGCGCTGCTTTATGTATGTGGTGTAATTCCCGACCGTTCTGCGCGCTGCTTTATGTATGTGGTGTAATTCCCGATCGTTCTGCGCGCTGCTTTATGTATGTGGTGTAATTCCCGATCGTTCTGCGTGCTGCTTTATGTATGTGGTGTAATTCCCGATCGTTCTGCGCGCTGCTTTATGTATGTGGTGTAATTCCCGATCGTTCTGCGCGCTGCTTTATGTATGTGGTGTAATTCCCGATCGTTCTGCGCGCTGCTTTATGTATGTGGTGTAATTCCTGATCGTTCTGCGCGCTGCTTTATGTATGTGGTGTAATTCCCGATCGTTCTGCGCGCTGCTTTATGTTTGTGGTGTAATTCCCGATCGTTCTGCGCGCTGCTTTATGTTTGTGGTGTAATTCCCGATCGTTCTGCGCGCTGCTTTATGTATGTGGTGTAATTCCCGATCGTTCTGTGCGCTGCTTTATGTATGTTGTGTAATTCCCGATCGTTCTGCGTGCTGCTTTATGTATGTGGTGTAATTCCCGATCGTTCTGCGCGCTGCTTTATGTATGTGGTGTAATTCCCGATCGTTCTGCGCGCTGCTTTATGTGTGTGGTGTAATTCCCGATCGTTCTGCGCACTGCTTTATGTATGTGGTGTAATTCCCGATCGTTCTGCGCGCTGCTTTATGTACGTGGTGTAATTCCCGATCGTTCTGCGCGGTGCTTTATGTATGTGGTGTAATTCCCGATCGTTCTGCGCGCTGCTTTATGTTTGTGGTGTAATTCCCGATCGTTCTGCGCGCTGCTTTATGTATGTGGTGTAATTCCCGATCGTTCTGCGCGCTGCTTTATGTATGTGGTGTAATTCCCGATCGTTCTGCGCGCTGCTTTATGTATGTGGTGTAATTCCCGATCGTTCTGCGCGCTGCTTTATGTATGTGGTGTAATTCCCGATCGTTCTGCGCACTGCTTTATGTACGTGGTGTAATTCCCGATCGTTCTGCGCGCTGCTTTATGTATGTGGTGTAATTCCCGATCGTTCTGCGCGCTGCTTTATGTGTGTGGTGTAATTCCCGATCGTTCTGCGCGCTGCTTTATGTATGTGGTGTAATTCCCATCGTTCTGCGCGCTGCTTTATGTATGTGGTGTAATTCCCGATCGTTCTGCGCGCTGCTTTATGTATGTGGTGTAATTCCCGATCGTTCTGCGCGCTGCTTTATGTATGTGGTGTAATTCCCGATCGTTCTGCGCGCTGCTTTATGTATGTGGTGTAATTCCCGATCGTTCTGCGCGCTGCTTTATGTGTGTGGTGTAATTCCCGATCGTTCTGCGCGCTGCTTTATGTATGTGGTGTAATTCCCGATCGTTCTGCGCGCTGCTTTATGTATGTGGTGTAATTCCCGATCGTTCTGCGCGCTGCTTTATGTATGTGGTGTAATTCCCATCGTTCTGCGCGCTGCTTTATGTTTGTGGTGTAATTCCCGATCGTTCTGCGCGCTGCTTTATGTATGTGGTGTAATTCCCGATCGTTCTGCGCGCTGCTTTATGTATGTGGTGTAATTCCCGATCGTTCTGCGCGCTGCTTTATGTATGTGGTGTAATTCCCGATCGTTCTGCGCGCTGCTTTATGTATGTGGTGTAATTCCCGATCGTTCTGCGCGCTGCTTTATGTATGTGGTGTAATTCCCGATCGTTCTGCGCGCTGCTTTATGTATGTGGTGTAATTCCCGATCGTTCTGCGCGCTGCTTTATGTATGTGGTGTAATTCCCGATCGTTCTGCGCGCTGCTTTTTGTATGTGGTGTAATTCCCGATCGTTCTGCGCGCTGCTTTATGTATGTGGTGTAATTCCCGATCGTTCTGCGCGCTGCTTTATGTATGTGGTGTAATTCCCGATCGTTCTGCGCGCTGCTTTATGTATGTGGTGTAATTCCCGATCGTTCTGCGCGCTGCTTTATGTATGTGGTGTAATTCCCGATCGTTCTGCGCGCTGCTTTATGTATGTGGTGTAATTCCCGATCGTTCTGCGCGCTGCTTTATGTATGTGGTGTAATTCCCGATCGTTCTGCGCGCTGCTTTATGTTTGTGGTGTAATTCCCGATCGTTCTGCGCGCTGCTTTATGTATGTGGTGTAATTCCCGATCGTTCTGCGCGCTGCTTCCGGTTGCAGAATTCAAGGAGCCAGAAATCTTCCCCAGCTTTAAAAAAAAAAAAAAACCTTAAGCTATTTATTTATTTTTAATTGGACTTTACATTTTCAATAATTATAACGACGAATAGACGCTGGGCTTACAAACTGATCTTTCATTGGGGGAAAGTGACAGCAACACAGTGAAATATTAAAGCGCAGTCCAAGCTGTCGTTTTTTTTATTTATTTATTTTCCCCCCTTTAATATGTGCATCAATACAATGCACACAGTGATAAGTAATTAGCTAAGTAGCCGATCGATCTGTTCTCCTGTGATCGATCGGCGAAGATTTGGCTCGGGGGTTCACTAAATGACTGCAGAGCAGTATTCAGCATTGCCAAATAATGTATACTTTACAGATGTACGTCGCTAATTGTGCCTAGTGGATCAGCTTGTTACACCATCTGTACATTTGTCATAGGCATTTGCCTGACTGACACCATCTATTGAAGACCTTTGTGCTAAATATGAGCACACCGGATACATGGTTAACAATTAAAAGGTCATAAGCATTGTGCGCCTTAGAAACCTATGTACCCCTAGCTGACTACTATTAGCACCACACCGGATCGCCACCCATCTGGGCTAAATTGGGTAACATTAACCCTTTGTATGGTGATGTGTGGTAGCGACCCGTTATTTGCTTTCTCTTATTTTAATTGATTTTACAATTATATGTGTGTGTTCATTTTTGTTGTGTGTTACATATATACCCATTAAAGGATTTTAACATTTAGAACTACGTGGCAGTTACATGTCCCACGGATTGAAGACTTCCGGCCACCATTTACTTTGGTTAATATTGAGCAGTCAGGTGTCTTTTTCGGTTGATCGCTTTCAACCTTTCTTTGTGTACACGTGTATCCTTTGTGTACACGTGTATCCTTTGTGTACACGTGTATCCTTTGTGTACACGTGTATCCTTTGTGTACACGTGTATCCTTTGTGTACACGTGTATCCTTTGTGTACACGTGTATCCTTTGTGTACACGTGTATCCTTTGTGTACACGTGTATCCTTTGTGCACCTATTAACCATTACTGCTTCCACTAGAATTAGGAGAGCATCAGGTACCCCCAGTTTGTATACTTTACAGAAACAATGCGGGTGGGGGAGGGGGGGTTATTTCTGCTAAACAAGTATCCTCAACGTTACTGAAGCGATGATAGAAAACGCCTTACGACATCACGAACATTGCGTAATAGAATGAAGCGCGATTGATTTGAATGTAACACAATTGACGAAAAGCGCCAGACCGCACCGCCATATTTTTTTTTGCAATTAAATGCACTTACCTTCTTTGAAGAGATCTCTTCTCGTCTTTCCAAGACTGCTAATTTGTTAATTTATTATTTTTTAATCTGATGCTCGGGTCAGGAGGTATAAGCATGTTATATGTCTGGGAGATGAAAATGGAGCTCTCCCCTCAGCCCAGTGCAGTCTAAAAACTACCGTGATGATATCAGAAGCTAATTAATAAAAGAGCAGGACATGCTCAGGGGGGTAACATACTAACATTATATGAGTTAATCTTATACAGGCTTCCGGAGTAGAGAAGGTTTCTGCTTTAGGGTTAAATATGTGACCTGCGATATGTCTTATACTATATTAGTGAAAGCACTGTATGTTTGCCTGCCTGTCTGGATGTCCGGTGTCCCTAGCGGCAATCTCATTGGTCCCTTGGGCCGCCCGCCCCCGCACACCTCTCATTGGCCTCACACACTCACACCACCCCCTTGGCCCGCCCCCCACACCTCGCATTGGCCTCACACACTCACACCACCCCCTTGGCCCGCCCCCCACACCTCGCATTGGCCTGAGGCGGAGTGACGGGCCAAAGGTCCACAAAAAAAAAAAAAAAAACACCACACACACACAGTGTCACACACACACACAGTGTCACACACACACACACACACACACACACACACACACACACACACACACACACACACACACCACACACACACACACACACACACACACACACACACAGTGTCACACACACACACACACACACACACACACACACACACACACACACACACACACACACACACACACACACACACACACATACACACACACACACACACACACACACACACACACACACACACACACACACACACACAGTGACACACACACACACAGTGTCACACACACACACACACACACACACAGTGTCACACACACACACACACACACACACACACACACACACCCCTCTCTGTCCTCTCCCCCCCCCCCACCACACTCACCTCCCTCCCCACCACACTCACCTCCCTCCCACTCCATTCCCTCCCGCTCCACTCACCTCCCTCTCACTCCATTCCCTCCCGCTCCACTCACCTCCCACTCCATTCCCTCCCAGTCCCTCCCCGGCGGGGGGACACGCGCCCACCTAAGAGGCGCCCGGAAGCCGCTCCACTCCCTCCCGCTCCACTCACCTCCCTCACTCCATTCCCTCCCGCTCCACTCACCTCCCACTCCATTCCCTCCCAGTCCCTCCCCGGCGGGGGGACACGCGCCCACCTAAGAGGCGCCCGGAAGCCGCTCCATTCCCTCCCGCTCCACTCCCTCCCTGGCGGGGGTTGGCACACGCGGCACCTAAGAGGCGGCCGGAAGCCGCTCCACTCCATCCCGCACTCACCTCCCTCCCGCTCCACTCCCGCACTCACCTCCCTCCCGCTCTACTCCCTCCCGCACTCACCTCCCCGGCGGGGGGACACGCGACACCTAAGATGGCGGCGCCCCGAAGGAGAGGTGACGTGTGTGTGTGTGTGTGTGTGTGTGTGTGTGTGTGTGTCACTGTGTGTGTCACTGTGTGTGTGTGTGTGTGTGTGTCTCACTGTGTGTGTGTGTGTGTGTGACACTGTGTGTGTCTCTCACTGTGTGTGTGTCTCTCACTGTGTGTGTGTGACACTGTGTGTGTGTCTCACTGTGTGTGTCACTGTGTGTGTGTGTCTGTGTCACATGGGGGGGGCAGGAGGGGAGAGAGAGGGGGGGAGCGGAGAAACATACAGGGGGAGTGGAGAGGAGAGACCCGGAAATTTTAACCAACCCACCCCCCTCCTGTCCACTCTCCCCCCCCTCCTCCTCCTCCCGTCCGCTCTCTCCCCCCCCTCCTCCTCCCGTCCGCTCTCTTCCCCCTCCTCCTCCCGTCCGCTCTCTCCCCCCCTCCTCCCGTCCGCTCTCTCCCCCCCTCCTCCTCCCGTCCGCTCTCTCCCCCCCTCCTCCTCCCGTCCGCTCTCCCCCCCCCTCCTCCTCCCGTCCGCTCTCCCCCCCCTCCTCCTCCCGTCCGCTCTCCCCCCCTCCTCCTCCCGTCCGCTCTCCCCCCCCTCCTCCTCCTCCCGTCCGCTCTCCCCCCTCCTCCTCCTCCCGTCCGCTCTCCCCCCCTCCTCCTCCTCCCGTCCGCTCTCCCCCCCTCCTCCTCCTCCCGTCCGCTCTCCCCCCTCCTGCTCCCGTCCGCTCTCCCCCCCTCCTCCTCCCGTCCGCTCTCCCCCCCTCCTCCTCCCGTCCGCTCTCCCCCCTCCTCCTCCCGTCCGCTCTCCCCCCCCTCCTCCTCCCGTCCGCTCTCCCCTCCTCCTCCTCCCGTCCGCTCTCCCCCCCTCCTCCTCCTCCCGTCCGCTCTCCCCCCCTCCTCCTCCTCCCGTCCGCTCTCCCGCCTCCTGCTCCCGTCCGCTCTCCCCCCCTCCTCCTCCCGTCCGCTCTCCCCCCTTCCTCCTCCCGTCCGCTCTCCCCCCCTCCTCCTCCTCCTGTCCGCTCTCCCCTCCTCTCCTCCTCCTCCCGTCCGCTCTCCCCCTCCTCCCGTCCGCTCTCCCCCCCTCCTCCTCCCGTCCGCTCTCCCCCCCCTCCTCCTCCCGTCCGCTCTCCCCCCCCTCCTCCTCCTCCCGTCCGCTCTCCCCCCCCTCCTCCTCCTCCTGTCCGCTCTCCCCCCCCTCCTCCTCCTCCCGTCCGCTCTCCCCCCCTCCTCCTCCTCCCGTCCGCTCTCCCCCCCTCCTCCTCCTCCCGTCCGCTCTCCCCCCCTCCTCCTCCTCCCGTCCGCTCTCCCCCCCTCCTCCTCCTCCCGTCCGCTCTCCCCCCCTCCTCCTCCTCCCGTCCGCTCTCCCCCCCTCCTCCTCCTCCCGTCCGCTCTCCCCCCCTCCTCCTCCTCCCGTCCGCTCTCCGTCCCCTCCTGTCCGCTCTCCGTCCGCCCTCCCGTCCGCTCTATGTCTGCCCTCCCGCTCGCTCTCCGTCCGCCCTCCCATCCGCCCTCCCGTCCGCCCTCCCGTCCACTCTCCCGTCCGCTCTCCCGTCCGCTCTCCGTCCGCTCTCCCTCTCCTTCCGTCCGCTCTCCCTCTCCTTCCGTCCGCTCTCCCCCTCCTCCAGCGGGAAATTTAACTCACGGGCAACGCCGGCTCTCTCAGCTACACACACACACACACGCACACACACACACACACACATGTAGACACACACACACACACACATGTAGGCACACACACACACACACACGCACATGTAGACACACACACATGTAGGCACACACACACACACACACACACACACGTAGACACACACACACACACACATGTAGGCACACACACACACACACACGCACATGTAGACACACACACATGTAGGCACACACACACACACACACACATGTAGGCACACACACACACAAACATGTAGGCACACACACACACAAACATGTAGGCACACACACACACACATGTAGGCACACACACACACGTCGACAGACACACACACATGTCCACAGACACCCACATGTAGACACACACACATGTAGACAGACACACACACGTAGATAGACACACACACACGTAGACACACACACACACACACCTATACATACACACAGCTATACACACACACACACACGTATACACACAGACACACGTATACACACAGACACACGTATACACACAGACACACAGACACACGTAGACACACAGACACACGTAGACACGTAGACACACAGACACACGTAGACACACAGACACACGTAGACACACGTAGACACACAGACACACGTAGACACACAGACACACGTAGACACACGTAGACACATGTAGATACACGTAGACACACAGACACGTAGACACACGTAGACACACGTACACACGTACACACGTACACACGTACACACACAGACACACGTACACACACAGACACACGTACAAACACAGACACACATACACACACAGACACACGTACACACACAGACACACGTACACACACAGATACACGTACACACACAGACACACGTACACACATAGACACACGTACACACACACACACGTATACACACACACACACCTATACACACAGACACACGTATACACACAGACACACGTATACACACAGACACACGTTTACACACACACGTATACACACGTATATACACACACGTATACACACGTACACACACACGTACACACACGTATACACACACACACGTAGGCGCACGCATACACACACACGTAGACACACGTATACACACACATGTAGACACACGTACAAACACACACGTGTACACACACGTATTCACACACGTATACACACAGGCACACGTAGACACACACACACGTAGACACACACACACACGTACACACACACACATACACACACACACGTATACACACACGTATACACACACACACATAGACACACACACACACACGTAGAAACATACACGCACGTAGACACACACACATGTACACGTAGACACGTACACACACACATGTACACGTATACTCACACACATGTACACGTACACACACACATGGAGACATACACACACACACATGTAGACATACACACAAACGTATACACACACACGTATACATACACATAATGTATACACACACACATGTATACACACACGTATACACACACACACACATGTATACACACACACACACACACACACGTGTATACACACACACACACTATCCCCAGCACCACCACATCAGCACACCGCTATCCCATGCCCCCCCAGCACACTGGCATTCTCGGCTCCCTGCCATTCTCAGCCCCCATCAACACCATCAGCACCCACACATCGGCACCTTTGCACCTCCCCCATCGGCACCCCCACATCCGCACCCCCACATCAGCACCAAACCCTCCCAAATCAGCACACCGATACAATCACCATCAGTACAGCCACAGCAGCACTACCACCGCACATGGGCCGCGTTGACCACTCCTCACCCAAATGCCACACCCACACCACAAACATCCCGGGCAACGCCGGGGCTCTCAGCTAGTTGTTTAATAAAGGGTTATGCCCATATTTCGATTACAGGCAGCCATGTATGTATATCTTTATTTATATAGCATCATCAATGTACACACGGGTCATACTAGGAA
>NC_134504.1:17596563-17686721 GCF_040206685.1 Ascaphus truei
GTGTGTGTGTCAGTCAGTCAGTGTGTGTGTCAGTCAGTCAGTGTGTGTGTCAGTCAGTCAGTGTGTGTGTCAGTCAGTCAGTCAGTGTGTGTGTCAGTCAGTCAGTGTGTGTGTCAGTCAGTGTGTGTGTGTGAGTCAGTGTGTGTGTGTGTGTGTGAGTCAGTGTGTGTGTGTGTGTGAGTCAGTGTGTGTGTGTGTGTGTGTGTGTGTGTGTGTGTGTGTGTGTGTGTGTGTGTGTGTGTGTGTGTGTGTGTGTGTGTGTGTGTGTGTGTCACTGTGTGTGTGTGTGTGTGTGTGTGTGTGTGTGTGTGTGTGTGTGTGTGTGTGTGTGTGTGTGTGTGTGTGTGTCAGTCAGTCAGTGTGTGTGTGTCAGTGTGTGTGTCAGTGTGTGTGTGTGTGTGTGTGTGTCAGTCAGTGTGTGTGTGTGTGTGTGTCAGTCAGTGTGTGTGTCAGTCAGTGTGTGTGTCAGTCAGTGTGTGTGTGTGTGTGTGTGTGTGTGTGTGTGTGTGTCAGTGTGTGTGTGTGTGTGTGTGTGTGTGTGTGTGTGTGTGTGTGTGTGTGTGTGTGTGTGTCAGTCAGTGTGTGTGTGTGTGTGTGTGTGTGTGTGTCAGTCAGTGTGTGTGTCAGTCAGTGTGTGTGTCAGTCAGTGTGTGTGTGTGTGTGCGCGTCAGTCAGTGTGCGTGTGTCAGTCAGTGTGTGTGTGTGTGTGTGCGCGCGTCAGTTTAGTGTGCGTGTGTGTGCGTCAGTCAGTGTGCGTGCGTGTGTCAGTAAGTGTGTGTGTCAGTCAGTGTGTGCGTGCGTCAGGGTGTGTGTGCGTGTGGCTGCCAGGGGTTGTGTGCGTGCATCAGTACGTGTGTCAGTCAGTGTGTGTGTGTGTATACTCGGCGTTGGCCGGAGGCGGGGCGTGAAAGGCAGGGGGAGTGAGCGCCGGGGAGGGGAGTGTGATGGGGAGGAGGAGAGGTGTGTGTGTGTGTTTACCCGGCGTTGGCCGGAGGCAGGGGGGCGTCAAAGAAAGGGGGGGGGGCGTCAAAGGCAGGGGGGGGGGCGTCAAAGGCAGGGTCGTCAAAAGCAGGGGGAGGGTCGTCAAAGGCAGGGGGGGGCGTCAAAGGCAGGGGGGGCGTCAAAGGCAGGGGGGGGGCATCAAAGGCATGGATTCCTCCCCCTGCATTTCCTCACCTGGCAGCATGCCGCGCTCCTTGGGCTGCCACTGGTTCTCTCCCCCCTTGTGGCCTCCGCCGACTCCCGGTGGCACAAAGGAGGTATTAACTCCCTGCCGCCCCCCTCCTCCTGCTCCTCGGGGATGTTGAGCCGTAGAGAGCGTGCTCTGGGAGGTGGGGGGGGAAAGAAGTGGGGGGGGGGGGAGAAGTAGGGGGGGGGAGAAGTGGGGGGTGGTGGAAATGGGGGAGCGACACACACGCGGCAGGGAGGGAGAGAGGTGAGTTGGAGCGCTGAGGGGGAGAGGTGAGTTGGAGGGGGGGACAGGAGGGGACAGGAGGGGGGGGACGAACAATGGACAGGAGGGGGGGACGAACAGTGGACAGGGGGGGGGACAGTAGACAGGAGGGGGGGTGGACAGTAGACAGGAGGGGGGGACGGACAGTAGACAGAGGGGGGGGACAGTAGACAGGAGGGGGGGACGGACAGTGGACAGGAGGGGGGGCGGACAGTGGACAGGAGGGGGTGGACGGACAGTGGACAGGAGGGGGGGACAGTGGACAGGAGGGGGGGTGACAGTGGACAGGAGGGGGGGACGGACAGTGGACAGGAGGGTGGGACAGTGGACAGTAGGGGTTGGACAGTGGACAGGAGGGGGGGCAGTGGACAGGAGGGGGGGGCAGTGGACAGTGGGACAGGAGGGGGGGCAGTGGACAGGAGGGGGGGCAGTGGACAGGAGGGGGGGGCAGTGGACAGGAGTGGGGGGCAGTGGACAGGAGTGGGGGCAGTGGACAGGAGAGGGGGGCAGTGGACAGGAGAGGGGGGCCAGTGGACAGGAGGGGGGGCTGTGTACAGGAGGGGGGCTGTGTACAGGAGGGGGGCGGTGGACAGGAGGGGGGCCAGTGTCGCACACACAGTCACACACACACACACACACAGTCACAGACACACACACAAAGTCACACACACACACACACATGTCTCAGTCCCGTGATGCGCCCTTTCTCAGTTCCGTGCGGCGCCGGAGGTGGGGGAGCGACACACGCGACACCTACCTGTACTTTCCGCCATCTTCTCACTCGGCGCCGCGAGGGAGGAAGGGGGTCCGCCATCTTACGCGCCGCGTGGCAGCTTGTTCTCCCGCCGGGGAGGAGTGGAGCGGGAGGGAATGGAGCGGGAGGGAATGGAGCGCGAGGGAGGAAGGGGGTCCGCCATCTTACGCGCCACGTGGCAGCCTGCCTGTTCCCCCGCCGGGAGGGAATGGAGTGGGAGGGAGTGGTGTGTAGCGGGAGGGAGTGGTGTGTAGCGGGAGGAAGGTGAGTGGAGCGGGAGGGAGTGGAGCGGGAGGGAGGTGAGTGCGGGAGTGGAGCGGGAGGGAGTGGTGTGTAGCGGGAGGTGTGTGTGTGTGTGTGGGGGGGGGGGTGTGGGGGTGTGGGTGTGTGGTGTGTGTGGTTTTTTTTTTTTGGACCTTTGGCCCGTCACTCCGCCTCAGGCCAATGAGAGGTGTGGGGGGGCGGCCAAGGGGGTGGTGTGAGTGTGTGAGCCCAATGAGAGGTGTGCGGGGGCGGGCGGGCCAAGGGACCAATGAGATTGCCGCTAGGGACGCAGACATACAGTGCTTTCACAAATATATAGTAGATACTACCTATTACGCACTTACATCCCGGCCAACGCCGGGTCTCTCAGCTAGTTGCCTCTAAAGGAGATGCCGGTTGAAACCCAAAATGGGCTTAAAAGTTTAAAAGTCTCATGTCTCACGGGTCAATAAGAATGTGGTGGTATCCCCTGCGGCTTCCTATTGGCAAATAAAATATATCACTTGTGAACATAGTCACACGTCTTAGACAGGTCTGCAACCTTGCTTTTCGCCATTACACCCTAGCATACAGTGCTTCCACTGCAGCAAGGTATTCTGGGAAATGACATGCAAATGAGCACACGGTGTCACCTTGTGCCTCAAATCCATTTTTACATGGACCCTTATAAGCTTATGCTCGCTGCATTAAATAGCTTTCAGCACAGCCAGGGTTAAGTTACTTGCAGTAACCCTACTCACAGACAGCTGTTTTATTTTAATTTTATTCCCTCCCCCTTGATCTCAAGCCACTTCTGCGACTTGGTTGCTCTTGCTTGAGACTGTCCTCCCGAAGTCGAACCAGTCCTATGATGGCCAGGAAGCTCCTTTGGCTCTTTGACGCCGTCCTCCATCAGGGTTCTGGACGTTCTCCTCTTCATTTCTTCGGCCAGAAGACCCGCAAGGAAGTCCAAAACTTTGGTTTGCGGCCGGAGCCTGCTCACCCAGGTCGTTTTCTCTCCGAAGAGAGACGGTGAGTAGCCGTGCATAACTGCATCTACTCCGCACACACACACACAAAGTAAGTGCTTTGTGTAAAGTGGGTGCACTGCTACAGCGACCATAGCAGGACACCAAGTGCTGTGTGTCTGTGCCGGAGCACCCCGGCCAAGAGGCAGG
This sequence comes from Ascaphus truei, assembly GCF_040206685.1. Lineage (NCBI taxonomy): Eukaryota > Metazoa > Chordata > Amphibia > Anura > Ascaphidae > Ascaphus > Ascaphus truei. The sequence continues at coordinate 17,600,192 of NC_134504.1, forward strand.
CAGGTACAAAAATATTCAGCTTCTCCAGCCAAAAGGCCAGGAGATGTGCTAGTGCAGGAAACATAAAAGTCTCGCCCGTGCAGGTGCCAAGTGCTCTAGGGATGTGTGACTCCTACACATCACAACCCGAAGGTGTAGCGACATGGACCTCCACCAGGCTTACAAGACCTGTGGTGCGCTAGACCAAAAAAGCTTCTTTGTGTCCACCTTCCCAGCCATTGCCATCTGATCAAGTGTATACCAGTAGGTCCGACCCTTCACAGGACAGCCCTTACACTTGATCTTAGCCAAAAGGCCCAAGAAGCGGATGGTTTTTTAAATCCGCCGCTGGATATATATATTATATTATATACTAGCTGAGAGACCCGGCGTTGCCCGGGATGTAATGTTCCCGCTCCTCTCTCTTCCCCCCTCTCTCTGTTTGTCCCCCATTCACATCAATCCAGTCTCCCCCCTCCCTCCTTTACAGCTTCATGCAGTGTGTGTGCGCGCGCGCGTCGGTGAGTCTGACGCAGAAACACAAACACACACAGACTGAGTGACTGACGCACACACAGTCAGTGTGTGTGTGCGCGTGCGTCAGTCAGTGTTTGTGTGCGTGCGTGCGTCAGTCAGTGTGTGTGGGGGGGGGGTGCGCGCGCGTCAGTCGGTGTGTGTGTGTCAGTCGGTGTGTGTGTGTGTGCAGTCAGTGTGTGTGTCAGTCAGTTAGTGTGTGCGCGCGTCAGTCAGTGTGTGTCAGTCAGTCAGTGTGTGTGTCAGTCAGTCAGTGTGTGTGTGTGTGAGTCAGTGTGTGTGTGTGTGTGTGTCAGTGTGTGTGGCAGTCAGTGTGTGTGTGTGTGTGTGTGTGTCAGTCAGTGTGTGTGTGTGTGTGTGTGTCAGTGTGTGTGTGTGTGTGTGTGTGTGTCAGTCAGTGTGTGTGTGTGTGTGTGTGTGTGTCAGTCAGTGTGTGTGTGTGTGTGTGTCAGTCAGTGTGTGTGCGTGTGTCAGTCAGTGTGTGTGTGTCAGTCAGTGTGTGTGTGTGTGTGTGTGTGCGCGTCAGTCAGTGTGCGTGTGTCAGTCAGTGTGTGTGTGTGTGTGTGCGCGTCAGTTTGTGTGCGTGTGTGTGTGCGTCAGTCAGTGTGCGTGCGTGTGTCAGTAAGTGTGTGTGTCAGTCAGTGTGTTGCCCGGGATGTAATGTTCCCGCTCCTCTCTCTTCCCCCCTCTCTCTGTTTGTCCCCCATTCACATCAATCCAGTCTCCCCCCTCCCTCCTTTACAGCTGCATGCAGTGTGTGTGCGCGCGCGCGTCGGTGAGTCTGACACAGAAACACAAACACACACAGACTGAGTGACTGACGCACACACAGTCAGTGTGTGTGTGCGCGTGCGTCAGTCAGTGTTTGTGTGCGTGCGTGCGTCAGTCAGTGTGTGTGGGGGGGGGGTGCGCGCGCGTCGGTCGGTGTGTGTGTGTGTGTGCAGTCAGTGTGTGTGTCAGTCAGTTAGTGTGTGCGCGCGCGTCAGTCAGTGTGTGTCAGTCAGTCAGTGTGTGTGTCAGTCAGTCAGTGTGTGTGTGTGTGAGTCAGTGTGTGTGTGTGTGTGTGTCAGTGTGTGTGGCAGTCAGTGTGTGTGTGTGTGTGTGTGTCAGTCAGTGTGTGTGTGTGTGTGTCAGTGTGTGTGTGTGTGTCAGTCAGTGTGTGTGTGTGTGTGTGTGTGTCAGTCAGTGTGTGTGTGTGTGTGTCAGTCAGTGTGTGTGCGTGTGTCAGTCAGTGTGTGTGTGTCAGTCAGTGTGTGTGTGTGTGTGTGCGCGTCAGTCAGTGTGCGTGTGTCAGTCAGTGTGTGTGTGTGTGTGTGCGCGTCAGTTTGTGTGCGTGTGTGTGTGCGTCAGTCAGTGTGCGTGCGTGTGTCAGTAAGTGTGTGTGTCAGTCAGTGTGTGTGCGTGCGTTAGGGTGTGTGTGCGTGTGGCTGTCAGGGGTTGTGTGCGTGCGTCAGTACGTGTGTCAGTCAGTGTGTGTGTGTGTATAGGAGAATGGATCATCAGGAAGCGCATACCATGTGGGAACATAAGAAAGAAAAGTGCTTTTTGTGCAATATTGTGCAAACAGTGTTGTGGAAAGTTGCTAGCACAGAATGTATACACAGGATACTCACAAACGTGAGGTGGAGTATAGGCACATAAAGGTATCTTTATGGACTGACTTCAGTCTCTGGTGCAAGGTGATGCCACAGCAAACAGATTCCCAAATGACCTTAGGGTAGGAAGACACTGGACATAGCGTAGACTGTAGGGCATTTAATAAAAGAGGTAGACAAAATCCAATCTACTCACATATTGATAGGTTAAAAACAGCATTTAGATCGCAATGATCTCAGCAATTCGCGCTCTTTTGCTTCCACCGGATGGGGCCTCACTCTCAGGTCTCCCTCCTTTCTTTCTGTGCGGGTCACGGATGCGTTCCGGCGACCGGAAGTGACGTCATCCGTATCCGAAGGTTCCGGTGGGTAGAGGCAACGTCACTCTACGCGTTTCACCGTTCTTGGTTTCATCAGGAGTGACGTTGTATGGAGTATGAACAGTATATATACCATTTTGTTGGCAATTAGTTAACTGAGATCTGCTGATAGACACTTGACTCTAGCATTGCAATGCATTAATTAGCTGCTGCAATCTATTTGCGAGGGCACTTATGTGCAGGATCTTATAAAGCAAATAATGGCATTCCAATGTTAGATAGCTATTGCTAAAGATACTAGACATATAGGTTATCCAAACATTGGGTGTCTAATTATGTTATGACACTGTAATAAAGAATCCTGTCACTATACCATTTTGGTACTAGATATAGTGGGGCGTTATTGGATAGCAGCAAAGTAATTGTAGGCTGGTCAAAAAACATACATATGAAAACTACATCGTTTATACACATAAAATAAAATATTAAGAGGTTAAAAATGTTAAAACATTACACATACATTTGGTATCCAAGAAAATACATCTTATCTATTACAATCTAATCCAATTTCATAGTCTTACTGACGAAAAAATTTATTGTGTGTGTATACTCGGCGTTGGCCGGAGGCGGGGCGTAAAGGCAGGGGGAGTGAGCGCCGGGGAGGGGAGTGTGATGGGGAGGAGGAGAGGTGTGTGTGTATACCCGGCGTTGGCCGGAGGCAGGGGGGGGCCGTCAAAAGCAGGGGGAGGGTTGTCAAAGGCAGCGGGGGCGTCAAAGGCAGGGGGGGGGGCGTCAAAGGCAGGGGGGGGGGGCGTCAAAGGCAGGGGGGGGGCGTCAAAGGCAGGGGGGGGCGTCAAAGGCAGGGGGGGGGGCGTCAAAGGCAGGGGGGGGCGTCAAAGGCAGGGGGGGGGCATCAAAGGCATGGATTCCTCCCCCTGCATTTCCTCACCTGGCAGCATGCCGCGCTCCTTGGGCTGCCACTGGTTCTCTCCCCCCTCGTGGCCTCCGCCGACTCCCGCTGGCACAAAGGAGGTATTAACTCCCTGCCGCCCCCCTCCTCCTGCTCCTCGGGGATGTTGAGCCGTAGAGAGCGTGCTCTGGGGTCAGTATAGAACTGACCATAGGGTACTGCGCAATGGCTGTTTTGTTTTTATTTCCAGACAAGTCTCCAATCTAAAAGGAACGGGACATTGTGGACTGTGGATCTCATTATTTCTCATCAATTGATTCATGGGACTGCATTCTTCTGTCAGGTTTAATATCTGTTAGTGCGCCAGGGAATCATTGTTTGTGTTGTATGTTATTTGTGTGTTTTGTTTCTTGTTCATGCTCTGTATACATGCCTTGTGGATAGGTTTGTTTTATTCCTGAGGCAGCCATTCCCCTTTCTACCAAAATAGTTTGTGAGGGATCACGTATAGGGTTTCCCATATAGGGGATTTCCCTTTGTTTGTAGAGCACCTGTTTATTTTAATTAGTATATAGGTTTAGGGTTTATAGGTTTGAGCGCTGATTATATGTTTTTAGTTTAATTTTTTCACCACCAGTGCCACGTTCAGAAGAAACGGAAAGAAATGTGATAAAAAACCCTATTCTCTATTGTAAATCTCTTCTTTGAAACCGCGTCTATAACAAGTGACAAACTGCGCGGTTTAACAGCCAAACTGCCGGAGTGTACGCGCTTTAGAAGCGGAAAGACCTGAGGCGCTTACTCCATCCCCAGTCTGACTTATGGGTTTTGCTCTCTCAGCCAAACCCAGATTTCAGGCTCTGGATGTAACTCGCACAAAACCAATCTCGCCACCGCTGAGGCGGTGTGAAAAAATGTGCGTTATTAGAAGCAGTTTGCGTAACGGAGCGACGAAAGTTAGAGGCTTCTTTGACAAACCCATCGGATAGGCGGAACCGGATTGAAACCGCTTCTTAAAAAAGCCTTTTGGGCACAGATTGGACACGCGAGAAGGATTTACAGCTTACAGCGCAGCCAATTCGCTTCTAAAGGGCAATTTAGAGTGTCACGCGTCAGAGCTACAAGAGGCAACAACTGGATACAACAAAAGACAAAGATACCCAATGCTACATCCAATGTGACAAAATACATAGCTAAATACTTCAATGTTAGTATTCTCTTGAGTAAGGGTCATTTAGTTAATCCCTTTGGCCAAAGCATTATAAGCCTGCAGCCACGTCAGGGCACGACCAGTATGCAGCCACGTCAGGGCACGACCAGTATGCAAGTCCTATCAGGGCCGTCTTAACGTATGGGCAGGCTGGGCAGTTGCCCGGGGGCTCCACAGCATAGGGGGGCCCCACGCGCCCGGCCCATGCGTTCCCACCAATGCTCTCCCCCGCCCGGCCCCCCGGCTCGCTCTCCCCCGCCCGGCCCCCCAGCTCGCTCTCCCCTGCCCGGCCCCCCGGCTCGCTCTCCCCTGCCCGGCCCCCCGGCTCGCTCTCCCCTGCCGGCCCCCCCGGCTCGCTCTCCCCCGCCGGCCCCCCGGCTCGCTCTTAGGGTTGCCCGGTGTCTGTGTCCGGTTCCCCTGTGAGAGATAATACCGGACATGGGATAGAGCAGGGCTGCTGCTGCTAGCGGACTGGGCAGCTTCTGATTGGTTGCTGCTGTGCAATTCAGCCAATCGGTAGGTGGCAGGAGCCTGGGGGGTGGGGCCAAAGAGCGGAGGAAAAGCATGCAGCAGAGAGGTGAGGCTGTGTCTGTGTGTCTCAGTATCCAGCGTGTGTGTGTGTGTGTGTGTGTGTCCTCAGTGTGCCTGTCTTTCTGTCTATGTCCTGCCTGTATATGTGTGTGCCTCAGTGTGTATGAGAGTGAATGTCTCAATGTGTGTGTGTGTGTGTGTGAGTGAATGTCTCAGTGTGTGTGTGTCTGTCTGTGTCCTGTCTGTATATGTGTGTGCCGCAGTGTGTGTGAGTGAGTGAATGTCTCAGTGTGTGTGTGTGTGTGTGTGTGTGTGTGTGTGTGTGTGTGTGTGTGTGTGTGTGTGTGTGTGTGTGTGTGTGTGTGTGTGTGTGTGTGTGTGTGTGTGTGGTGACAGAATGGCTCCATAACCCACCTCTCATCCCAGCAGCATTGCAATCTCTGCAGCACCCTTACTTACTGATCATCACAGCAGCATTGCAATCTCTGCAGCACCCTTACTTACAGATCTCAGCCCTCATCACAGCAGCATTGCAATCTCTGCAGCACCCTTACTTATTGATCATCCCCAAGGAGGCAGAGCAGGTTACTTATCCAATGGCATGATTTAATATGCAATTTAATGCTGGATGTTGAAGTCTAAATTTAAAAGCTACTGTACTGATAATGACAGTGGGGGGGGGGGAGTGGGTGAGAGGATGAAGGGAGGGGGGATAGGGGGGTGAGAGAGGATGAAGGGATGGGGTGAGAGGACAAAGAGGGGTGGGAGGGTGAGAGGACAAGGGGGGGAGAGAGAGGATGAGGAGGGGTTGCAACAATCTTGGAATTTGGGAGGAGCAGTAAGATCAGTATTGCTCGCCATGTACAGTATTACTGCAGGTCAGTTATGTATAAATGATCTGACCATTATGTAATTTGTTCTAAATTTCACTCCAAGCATGCACCAATTTGTATTGTATTGTATTGTATGTCTTTATTTATATAGCACCATTAATGTACATAGCGCTTCACAGTAGTAATACATGTGGTAATCGAATAAATAACAGATAATATAAATAACAGATCATGGGAATAAGTGCTTTAGACAAACATAACATTAAGGAAGAGGAGTCCCTGCCCCGAGGAGCTTACAATCTTATTGGTAGGTAGGGAGAACGTACAGAGACAGGAGGAGGGAGTTCTGGTAAGTGCGTCTGCAGGGGGCCAAGCTTTATGTATCATGTGTTAAGAATGTTCGCAGTGCTATTCGTATGCTTCTTTAAGCAAGTGTGTCTTAAGGTGGGTCTTAAAGGTGGATAGAGAGGGTGCTAGTCGGGTACTGAGGGGAAGGGCATTCCAGAGGTGTGGGGCAGTCAGTGAAAAAGGTTTAAGGCGTGAGAGGGCTTTAGATAAAAAGGGGGTAGAAAGAAGACATCCTTGAGCAGAACGCAAGAGTCGGGGTGGTGCATAGCGAGAAATTAGGGCTGAGATGTAAGGAGGGGCAGAAGAGTGTAAAGCTTTAAAAGTGAGGAGAAGAATGGAGTGTGAGATGCGGGATTTTATTGGAAGCCAGGAGAGGGATTTCAGGAGGGGAGATGCTGAGACAGATCTAGGAAAGAGTAGAGTGATTCTGGCAGCAGCATTTAGGATAGATTGTAGGGGAGACAGGTGAGAGGCAGGAAGGCCGGACAGCAGGAGGTTACAGTAATCAAGACGGGAGAGAATGATGGCCTGAGTCAGAGTTTTAGCAGTCGAGCAACAGAGGAAAGGGCGTATCTTTGTTATATTGCGGAGGAAAAAGCGACAAGTTTTAGAAATGTTTTGAATGTGAGGGGCGAATGTGAGAGAGGAGTCGAGTGTGACCCCTAGGCAGCGTGCTTGGGCTACTGGGTGTATGATCGTAGTTCCAACAGTAATGTGGAAGGAGGTAGTAGGGCCAGGTTTGGGAGGAAGTATGAGGAGCTCTGTTTTAGCCATGTTGAGTTTAAGGCGACGGAGGGCCATCCAGGATGATATAGCAGAGAGACATTCAGAAACTTTGGTCTGTATAGCAGGTGTAAGGTCAGGTGTTGAAAAGTATATTTGTGTGTCGGCAGCATAGAGGTGATATTTAAACCCAAAAGATGGTATTAGGTCACCTAGAGAGTGTGTACAGAGAAAAGAGAAGAGGTCCCAGGACAGAGCCCTGGGGTACCCCCACAGAGAGATCAATAGAGGAGGAGGAGGTGTTAGCAGAAGAGACACTGAAAGTACGATGGGAGAGGTAGGATGAGATCCAGGATAGAGCTTTGTTCCGAATACCAAGAGTATGGAGAATGTGAAGGAGAAGAGGGTGGTCCACGGTGTCAAATGCTGCAGAGAGGTCGAGTAATATGAGCAGAGTGTAATGACCTCTGTCTTTGGCAGCATGGAGGTCGTCAGTTATTTTAGTGAGGGCTGTTTCCGTGGAGTGAGCAGTGCGGAAGCCAGATTGTAGAGGGTCTAGGAGAGAATAGGTGTTGAGAAAATGGAGCAAGCGAGAGAATACAAGACGTTCAAGGAGTTTAGAGGCAAAAGGCAGGAGGGAGACAGGTCGATAGTTAGAAAGACAGGTAGGGTCAAGCTTGCTGTTTTTGAGTAATGGTATGACTGTTGCATGTTTGAAGGAGGATAGAAAGGTTCCAGAGCAGAGGGAGGAGTTAAAAATGTGTGTGAGCGTAGGGATTATAGTAGGAGCAAGAGGTTTTAGGAGATGGGAGGGAATGGGGTCAAGAGGGCAAGTGGTAGAGGGAGAAGTGGCGATCAACAGCGACACATCCTCCTCTGAGATAGTGGAAAAAGAGTCAAGGAAGGCAGGAGGAGAGTTAGGAAGAGGTGTAGGATGGGAAGAAGAAACAGAGGGGATGTTCTGACGTATGGATTCCACCTTTTCCTTAAAATAGTCAGCAAAGTCCTGAGCGGAGATGGAGGAAGGAGAGGCAGCTGAGGGTGGTTGGAGTAAAGTATCAAAGACAGAGAACAGTCGGCGTGGGTTAGACTTGTGCATGTTGATTAGTGCAGAAAAGTAGGCTTGTTTAGCTTGCAAGAGGGAAGAGTTGAAACAGGATAGCATAAATTTGTAGTGAAGGAAGTCTGCGAGAGTGTGAGACTTCCTCCAGAGGCGTTCAGAGGAACGCAGCATGCATGTGTGGGAATTTAGCCAGGGTCTAGGGTTAGAAGGGCGAATGTGGCAGAGAGAAAGTGGGGCATGTAGATCAAGAGAGGAGGATAAGACAGAGTTGTAGTTCCTGACCAGGTTGTCGGGGTCTGTAGCAGAGCTGAGAGAGGAGAGGGAGGAGCGTAAAGTGGACTCAAAGTCAGGTAAGTTAATAGAGCGCAGGTTTCTGCAGAACCGGGGTGGAGAAGGGGAGAAGCGAGATAGAGAGAATGAGATGAGATGATGGTCAGAGAGAGGAAAAGGGGAAATGGAGAAATCGGAGAGAGAGAAGTTCTTAATGAAAACCAGGTCTAAGTAGTGGCCATCCTTGTGGGTGCTGGCTGCAGTCCACTGTTGAAGGCCAAAAGAAGAGGTTAGAGAGAGAAAACGGGACGCCCAAGGGACAGAGGGGTCATCAATGTGGCAATTGAAGTCCCCAAGGAGAAGAACAGGGGAGTCTGAGGAGAGGAAGAAAGAGAGCCAGGATTCAAAGTGAGAGAGAAAGGCAGAAGGGGATGAGTAGAGGTAGGTGGCCGATAGATGACCGCCACATGAACAGGGAGAGGAGAGAAAATCTGGACAGTGTGAGCCTCAAAGGAGGGAAAAGCAAGAGAGGGAGGAATAGGAAGGGTTCGTTAATGACAGAGAGAGGAGAGCAGGAGCCCCACGCCTCCACCCCTGCCATCAGTGCGCGGAGTGTGGGAGAAGGAAAGGCCACCATAGGAGAGGGCAGCTTCCAGAGCACAGTCAGACTGAGTGAGCCAGGTCTCTGTTATAGCAAAGAGAAGCAGGGAGTGAGAGAGAAAGAAGTCATGCACAGAGAGGAACTTGTTAGAGAAGGAGCGAGCATTCCAAAGGGCACAGGAGAAAGGGAGAGAGGAGGGAGGGTGGCAGGGGATGGGTATGAGGTTGGAGGGGTTGACACCACAAGGAGTAGAGGTTGCAGTTGGCAGGCGAGGACGAGCGCATGTAGGAATAAGACATGGACCAGGATTGGGAGAGATATCCCCAGAAGCAAGGAGGAGAAGCATGGATAGAAAGAGAATGTGTGAGGAGGATTTGTAGGGGTGTGTTTTAGTGCAGGGGATATAGCTGTGTGGTGTCAGAGGACGCAGGTAAGAAAGGAGTTCATGTGAACAGAGAAGTGGTGAAGGAAGGAGAGATGGAGATATATGAATGGGGTTAGAGACATACTGAGGCTGGTAAAAAAGAAGTGCATAATTTGAGAAGAAGTGAAGTCACTGCAAATATAAATGGTAAAGGCAGCATCACAGCAGTAATGATGCAGTCTGGTAGTGATGATATCCTCCTTTCCAGCGTAGTTCAAATGCAGGAATCAGGGCCAGATGGGGTGTCCACTTCTTTTGAACTTCCTTTTAAACTTCAGTTGTTCAGTAGTCATGCCACTTATAATGGGCCACTTGGATATGGGCTGCAAATTTGCACTATTTCATATTCTATTTCCTAAAACAATCCTCGGAAGGGTGCTCCCTCCCACTCCCACTCCCTCCCACTCCCACTCCCTCCCAAGACTCCTCCCCAGATTTTTTACGAAATCTATATATTTTTTTTTTAAACGTTGTATATTTGCTGTGCTTATGGGCAATCTGATTGGTCAGTTAGTCTATCACTCACCCTCTGGCCAATCAGATTGGTCCGTGGCCCGGCCCCGCCCCCCTCATTGGCCGGTGTGTCTGGTCCCCCCCCCACTGTGTACGGTGCCCCGCCCCCCTGTGTCCCGTGCAGCAATACCGTCCTGACCTGCCTCACCTCCACCCGCCACCCCCTCACTTTGGCCTCTCCCGCCGCCTGACATCACTCAGCCCCCCCCTGCACAAACCCCGCAGCCTCCCGCCTCTCCCCCACCCACCGCCCGAAATCACTCAGCCCCCCCCTGCACAAACCCCGCTGCCTCCCGTGTCTCTCCCGCCCGCCATCACTAAGCCCCACCCCCGCACAAACCCAGCATGGAGGGCCCAACACGTCACCTCCACCGGTGCTTTTCCCCTCCTCATCACTCTCGTGGACCACCTACTGTGCCAGCCCCCGCATCCATCCCCTCCCCGCCCCCTGCAGCACCGCCACCCCCCGCACCCATCCCCACCGCTGTCCCACCACCCCCCCATCACGTTCGCACATCCGCCAGCAACCGCACCACGTCCACACTTCCGCCGGCCCACCCACGTCGCCGCCCGTCCCGCCAGCTTCCCACCACCCACAGTACCACTGGGTCCCCGCATTACCCACGGACGGCCTGCCAGTTACCGCCCCATGCACGGCACGGTGGTGGAAGGGGGGGGGGGGCAAATCACACACTGAGCCGCTGAAGGGGGGCGGGGACATCACAACCCCCCCCAGTGAGCCGCCGCAGAGCTCTGAGGGGGGAAATCACTAACCAAAGGTGAGCCAGCGCCGCTGAGCTCTGAAGGGGGGGATTACAAGCCTACTGCCTGCCCCTCCCCCCCCCCCAGGGACCCGCCGCATAGCTGAGAAGGGGAGAAATCACACAAGTGACCCGCCGCTGTCGAGTTCAGAAGGGGGGGAAATGGAGCTGTGATGGGGGTGGGGCCCGGAGCTGTGAAAGGGTGGGGAAATCAGACATGTGAATGCGGGGAGGGGGGGGGAGAGGGTGACCGGAGCAGTGAAAGGGGGTGAGCGGAGATAAGGGGTGAGCGGAGATAGGGTGTGAGCTGAGAGTGATGGGGAGCGGGAAAATTACATCCCGGGCACCGCCGGGTATATAAGCTAGTAGAATATAAATTGGTGCAAATTGGTGAATACTTGGAGTGAAATTTAGAACAAATGAGATAACAGTCGGGTCATTTATAAATAACATTCTTCCCCACCAACGATTCTCGAGCGCGTCGCACCTTTCACCATTCTGTCCAGTATTTTTGGACAAGCCACCTGGCAACCCTACGCGCTCTCCCCCCGCCCGGCACCACAGCTCTGCTCGCTCTCCCCCCGCCCGGCTCCGCTCGCTCTCCCCCTGCCCGGAACCCCGGCTCCGCTCGCTCTCCACCCGCCCGGCACCCCGGCTCCGCTCGCTCTCCCCCCGCCCGGCACTCCGACTCCGCTCATTTTCCCCCCGCCCTGCACCCCGGCTCCGCTCTCTCTCCCCCGCCCGGCACCCCGGCTTGCGTCACAACCGCTCGCAGCCTAGCAGTGCAGCACCCCCGGTGCCTGCTGCTGGTAGTGAGCGCGTGGGAGGCTGGGAGCGGCAGTGTAAGCCGGGCCCCATGCACTGCTCTGCCCGGGGGCCCCTAATGTTGTTAAGATGGCCCTGGGTACTAACAGTACCTGTGAACCTTCTCATTTACCTCTGCAGTGGAGGGAGAATGACCGCAGTGGGCCTGTCCTGCTCAGGGACATGGAAAGATCTGGAACCTAAAGAGCACTGTGTCCCTAATAGAGTTGCCAGGTGTCCGTTTTTCATCCGGACAGGCCGGTAATTCAGTTGCCTGTCCGGTATAAAATCGGAGGTAATACCGGACACATATGTGTCCAGTATTACCATTATTGCGGCGGAGGGCTGGCAGCGCAAGCGCGAGGGCGGCGCGACGGCAGGCAGTGCTGAGACTAGTACTGAGACTGGAGGCGGGGGCAGACGGTGGCCGGGCAGGAGAACTCGTGAGAGTCTGTGCAGCCTGTCCCTGATTGGAGGAGCGGAGAGCCAATCGGAGGACAGTGGGGGCGGAGCCCACACCCCCCGCGGCGCAGAGAAGTCTGGGTCCTTCCTGGAAATAGGTAAAGGACACAATTTGGGGGGCAGGGTGAGATGGTGAGAGGATGGGGGGGGCAGGGTGAGATGGTGAAAGGATGGGGGGCAGAGTGAGATGGTGACAGGATGGGGGGGCAGGATGAGATGGTGAGAGGGTGGGGGGACAGGGTGAGATGGTGAGAGGATGGGGGGGGCAGGGTGAGATGGTGAGAGGATGGGAGGGCCAGGGTGAGATGGTGAGAGGATGGGAGGGCCAGGGTCGGATGGTGAGAGGATGGGGGGGCCAGGGTCGGATGGTGAGAGGGTGGGTGGGCAGGGTGAGATGGTGAGACGATGGGGGGGCAGAGTGAGATGGTAAGAGGATGGGGGGGGCAGGGTGAGATGGTGAGAGGATGGGGGGGGCAGGGTGAGATGGTGAGAGGGTGGGGGGGGGGCAGGGTGAGATGGTGAGAGGATGGGGGGGCAGAGTGAGATGGTAAGAGGATGGGGGGGGCAGGGTGAGATGGTGAGAGGATGGGGGGGGCAGGGTGAGAGGGTGGGGGGGGGGCAGGGTGAGATGGTGAGAGGATGGGAGGGCCAGGGTGAGATGGTGAGAGGATGGGAGGGTCGGATGGTGAGAGGATGGGGGGGCCAGGGTCGGATGGTGAGAGGATGGGGGGGGCCAGGGTGAGATGGTGAAAGGATGGGGGGGCAGGGTGAGATGGTGAGAGGATGGGGGGGCAGGGTGAGATGATGGGGGGGCCAGGGTGAAATGATGATGATAATGGGGTGGGGGATAAGATGGTGATGGGGCCAGCCTGGGGAGATGAGATCATGATGATGGGGGTATATTTTAAATGTATTGGGGAGGTGGGGGTATATTTTAAATGTATTGTAGAGGTGGCGGTATTTTTTTAAATGTATTTGTTGGAGGTATTTTTTAAATGTATTCGGGGGCGTGGGGTTGTTTTTTAAATGTATTCGGGGCGTGTTTTTAAAAAAAATGTTTTCTGGGGGGCGTGGGGGTATTTTTTATATGTGTTTGGGGGGGGGGAAGGGTGGCGTGGGTGTCCAGTATTTTTGGATAAGCCATCTGGCAACCCTAGTCCCTAACTTGAATCGGACTCGTCAGCGCAAGAAACACCAGGGGTCATTTATCAAAGTCTCTGGCTACAAAACTGAGGCAAAAATAATGGCCCCGAATGTACCAAGGAAAACTTTACAGCAGTTGTTGATGTTGATGTTGATGTTGATCTGCCACTGCTGCAGTGTAGAGTTCATGAAACATTCACTGTTCGCAGAGCAGCTTACCGAGTGTGTATGAGTTGGAGGGTGTTTTTTTGCATTAAGCCGCAGCATCCGTTCCCTCTGCGTTCCGTTTTCATGGCATTCCCTTCGCTTTGCTTTTTTATTTACACTGTAAATAAGGACATTTTGTACCGCCATTGTTTATTTTGAAATAAAACTTCTCTGGTATATATATTTAAAAAAAATTAAAACTAGTGTGTTGTTTTTGTTGGTGTATCTACCTTTTCCTTTTAAGACTTGAAAAGAATCCAGAATGACCTACAGAAGATACGCAAAGAAAGAAAGCGGCATTTTGTTTCGGCTTTATTAAGTTGGAGTGGATTTCTGAAAGGCTTCGGTTACTCTTAATTAAATTCTCTCCCATTACGTTCAGTATCAAGTTATTGGCTCATTTTCAGCTCCTCGTCTGCGTTGTTCAAAGTTCAAGTGCTTTGCTCATTAGGCCTTAAGATAATAGTGTGGGCTCCAAATGGCTAGACCCTACGACCCACCACCGCCTCTCCAGTTCTCTCTCTGATAAAGCTGCTGTCTTACACAACTTGCACACATCGGATAGCTACTGTAGATTGCATTTTTCCAATTATTACGCAAAAATATACACTTGGCTCCAAGAGAATGCAATGCACGGGGAAGCGGCCCTGATATATGAACTGTTATATATGGTCTTATGTATTAAAGTCCAAGCCCCTAGCTGGTTACCCACCAGCGACTCCCCCAGTGAGTCAACTCCATCTATATCAGCCGTGGCCAACTCCAGTCCTCAGGAGCCTCCAACAGGTCAGTCATTGACTGAGCAACCGATTGAGCCACCTGTGCTAAAGCTGGGATGTCCTTTAAAACTTGGCCTGTTGGTGGCCCTTGAGGACTGGAGTTGGCCACCTCTGATCTATATTAATCCTAAGGGGTCGTCTGTAATTTTATAATGATGGAAATTGGAGCACAGGGTCACATCAATGTTAAAAGCTGATGAGTGTTAAAGCAAATATTTATGGAAATCAAGCAAGGGATCGAGATCCTTTGTTGTAGTGACACAGTGAGGCGTATATACTAGTTATAACTTGATTTATAGTGCCTAGTGCTTATCTCCAAATGGAGGAACGCCTATTCTGGAGGCCAGGGTCATGTGTAAGATGATTAGCCCAGAGCCATTAGGCCCTCTCTTCAAAGCACAACAAGTTCTGTATCTTTTCTTTACTTTATTTGGGGAAAGCAGCATAAAAGACAGGCACTTGTGAAGAGATGTAGGTGTTTAGATAATGTCTCTCTGTGGGTGCTTTGTAGTTAAGGACAGGTGAAAAGGGTAATCCTGCCACTAGAGCAGTTACAGCAGGTACTCACTCTGCCAGTGGGGATGGTGGAAAAGGAAGTCCCAATGTATGCTGAGTAGCAAGATAGCCTGGGGACAGACCATCTGTGGGCAGAGCAGATGGGGAGAAAGCAGGCTAGCCCATTTGAGAGAAAGGCTGGGGCTGCTATAGCAACTCACTGAAATGTCTAAGGGAGCCACAACATGTAGCAATAATGTTGCATTTCTGATACAACAAGCTGCTGGGACGGGAAATAACACTGTCTCTATCACACGGGCACTGTGTGTGAGCACAGAGCAAAACACATGCAGCTGGAAATGAGAAACTGACGGGCAGAACTGCAAGGAAGGGGAGGGTGAAACAGAAATGTAGTTCTTGTTCCATGACACTCCCTGTCTGGTATCTGGAGATACCACTATATCTATTATATATTTGTGAAAGTGTTCTATGTGTCCGTGATTGTATGTGTCTCCGTGTCCCTCCCTGTGTCCCTAGCGGCAATCTCATTGGACCTTGGGCCAGGCTTGGTCCGCCCCTGCACACCTCTCATAGGCCTGAGGCGGAGTGACGGGCCAAAGGTCACACACACACACACACACACACACACACACACCACCCCCGCCTCGCCCATCCACCCTCTCACCCCCCCGCCCTCCTCAACGGCTGCCCGGCCTTGACCGCCCACGCCCTTCCCGCAGCAACGGAACCCCCCCTATCACCACTCCGTGGGACCTCACAAACATCACCCTCTCCCCCGGTGCTCCCTTCCACAGACCGCTCCCCCCTCCCACAGACCGCTCCCACAGACCACTCCCCCCCAACCTCCCAGAGCACGCTCTCGCCGCTCTCACCTTCAGGCCTAGAGGCCGCGCCCCCAGCTCACCATCCCCGCGCGCGCTGCTCCGGCTCCCTCAGTCGGGAGCTGTACGGGCCGCTGCCCACACCACCTCCTCACCTGAGTGTCTCAGCTCCGCCTCGCCGGGGGGAACGGAGATCGCCGAGGAACCCGAGGAGGAGCGCGGCCCGGTGCGAGGTAAGTAACCGCAGGGGAAGGGATCTTTCACCCGGGCCCGGCGCTTCACCCCCCCGGCCCGGCCTGGCCCTTCACCCCCCCCCCCCCCCCCCGGCCTGGCCCTTCACCCCCCCGGCCCGGCCCTTCACCCCCGGCCCTTCACCCCCCCCGGCCCTTCACTACCCCCGGCCAGGCCCTTCACCCCCCCCCGGCCAGGCCCTTCACCCCCCCCCCCACGGCCCTGCCCTTCACCCCCCCCCCGGCCCTGCCCTTCACCCCCGCCAGCCCTGCCCTTCACCCCCCCCCCGGCCCTGCCCTTCACCCCCCCCCCAGCCAGGCCCTTCACCCCCCCCCATGGCCCTGCCCTTCACCCCCCGGCCCTGCCCTTCACCCCCCGGCACCACCCTTCACCCCCCCCCAAGCCCTGCCCTTCACCCCCCGGCCCTGCCCTTCACCCCCCCGGCCCTGCCCTTCACCCCCCTCCCCCGGCCCTGCCCTTCACCCCCCGGCCCCGCCCTTCACCCCCCCCAGCCCTGCCCTTCACCCCCCAGCCCTGCCCTTCACCCCCACCCGGCTCTGCCCTTCACCCCCCTCCCCCGGCCCTGCCCTTCACCCCCCCCCGGCCATGCCCTTCACCCCCCCTGGCCATGCCCTTCACCCCCCCCCCGGCCATGCCCTTCACCCCCCCCGGCCATGCCCTTCACCCCCCCCCCGGCCATGCCCTTCACCCCCCCCGGCCATGCCCTTCACCCCCCCCGGCCATGCCCTTCACCCCCCCCCGCCCCGGCCATGCTCTTCACCACCCCCCTGGCCATGCCCTTCACCCCCCCCCCGCGGCCATGCCCTTCACCCCCCCCGGCCATGCCCTTCACCCCCCCCAGCCATGCCCTTCACCCCCCCCCCCGCCCCGGCCATGCTCTTCACCACCCCCCCGGCCATGCCCTTCACCCCCCCCCCGGCCAGGCCCTTCACACCCCCCTGGCCATGCCCTTCACCCCCCCCCCCGGCCATGCCCTTCACCCTCCCCGGCCATGCCCTTTACCCCCCCCCCGGCTATGCCCTTCACCCCCCCCCCGGCCATGCCCTTCACCCCCCCCCCCCGGCCATGCCCTTCACCCCCCCCCGGCCATGCCCTTCACCCCCCCCGGCCATACCCTTCACCCCCCCCTGGCCATGCCCTTCCCCCCCCGGCCATGCCCTTCACCCCCCCACGGCCATGCCCTTCACCCCCCCCCGGCCATGCCCTTCACCCCCCCACCCCCCGGACATGCCCTTCACACCCCCCCTCCCTGCCCTTCGCCCCCCCCTCCCTGCCCTTCGCCCCCCCCTCCCTGCCCTTCGCCCCCCCCTCACTGCCCTTCGCCCCCCCCCTCCCTGCCCTTCGCCCCCCCCCTCCCTGCCCTTCGCCCCCCCCTCACTGCCCTTCGCCCCCCCCCTCCCCGCCCTTCGGCCCCTCCTCCCCGCCCTTTGCCCCCCCCCTCCCTGCCCTTCGCCCCCCCCCCCTCCCTGCCCTTCGCCCCCCCCCCTCCCTGCCCTTCGCCCCCCCCTCCTGCCCTTCGCCCCCCACCCTCCCTGCCCTTCGCCCCCTACCCTCCCTGCCCTTTGCCCCCCACCCTCCCTGCCCTTTGCCCCCCACCCTCCCTGCCCTTTGCCCCCTCGCCCCCTTCCCTGCCCTTTGCCCCCTCGCCCCCGTCCCTGCCCTTTGCCCCCTCGCCCCCGTCCCTGCCCTTTGCCCCCTAGCCCCCCTCCCTGCCCTGTGCCCCCTCGCCCCCCTCCCTGCCCTGTGCCCCCTCGCCCCCCTCCCTGCCCTTTGCCCCCTCGCCCCCCTCCCTTCCCTTTGCCCCCTCGCCCCCCTCCCTGCCCTTCGCCCCCTCGCCCCCCTCCCTGCCCTTCACCCCCCTCCCTGCCCTTCGCCCCCCTCCCTGCCCTTCGCCCCCCTCCCTGCCCTTCGCCCTCTCCCTGCCCTTCGCCCCCTCCCTGCCCTTCGCCCCCCTCCCTGCCCTTCCCCGCCTCTCCACGCCCCCCGCCCCAGCAATCACGGGCAACGCCGGGTTTATCAGCTAGTTCTAGATATATGTGGAACATATGTGCAATATAACATAACAGTGCAAAGTTCATGTCCACATAACGAGGTGATACCGGCCGGTACCACTGGCGTTGAAATCCCTTGGCAAAGTCTTTTAGCAAAGGATGTTGGGTGGATGAACTGGTCCAGGTTAGCTGGGTTCACCGCAATGTCTTTCTGTGAAAGTCTCTGGCACTGTTTCCTTTCAACTTCGTGAGAGAACAGTCCCTTTGACTCTGTAGTTTTCTCTACAGAGTGCATCACCTCGTGGATGTGCCAGTCGTGGTAGTTTGTCACCCTATCACCTGGCGTTTGGCAGAAGGAAATGGCCTTTGGCTCCTTGCAGAAGTGGATCAACGCCCCTGGAAGACTAGTTGTCAAGTCTGGTCCAGTGAGTAGTGCCCCGTTGGGAGAGGCTTCTTGGTGCTGAGCATTGGAGCTGAACGTTACCCAGATCTGGCTGGGTTTCTGACGGTGGTGAACACCAGATGATGGGAGGTGCCAGCATTTTTTACCTTCCTTCAGTGAAGGCGCTGGCTCTGCGTGTCCGCTAAGGAATCTCTTCCGCGTGAAGACCACAATTTGATTCTTGGTCTCCGGCTCCCTTTGTGGGTGGCGGCGGAGCGAAGTGAGCCTAGAGATGGCAAGTTCTCTATTGTTCGGGAGGCGTCTTTTTGGTGAATGGAATGGTAGCGGGTTCACCCAACTGCCCGGTCCGTCTTTGATGAGCTCCTTGACTGTTAACCTCGGGAATCCTCTATCTTCCCTCGATGGTGTTTGCTTGTCATCGTCCCTTGTTGTCTGGAACGCTGTGTACCGTAGGTCATCAGTGCATTTCTCTTGCACGAGAACGTCTCAATGTAATTTGGTGAAACGCTTTTGTGTCTCTTTGTTGACTGCCCTCAGGAGGTTGTTCTCTCCTTGGACATGACGAAAAACAGTCTCTTTTGCCCTTGTAAATCCCTTTGTGAAATGTCTTTGCGACTGTCTCTTTTTTGACGTGTGAGAGGACAGTCTTTTTAACACTGTTGCTTCACCTGTGGGGCGCAATCTTTTGCGGCTATGCCAGCCGTGACAGCTGGCTGCTTCATCGCTTGATACTCTGTGGAGAGGAACGACTGTACGTCTTAGCCGTGCCATTGCTTGCGAGAGGATCGTTCGATTGTTTGTCTTTTGGACGATCCCTTTGTCGGTCACCTTTGGGAGGTTACTTTCTTCCTTCAGTGGAGTCGACTCGTCATCCTTGGTTATCTGAACCGCTAAGCATCCTAGGCCATTGTCACATCCTCCCGATGTGAGGATGTTTTTGTTGATCTCAGGGGTATGACCTTGTCTTTTCTCTTCACTTGGCCCTTCTGTCACTTGGAGATGGCCAAGACATGGTTCAGAGAGAGATGTGTGCCCACATTCTGTTACCACCGTTCTGCGGGCGACAACATAGTCTTGTCCGTGCTCTTTGTCAGTGCACGCGTTGCCCACTATCACCCATCCTAGGTCAAGTCTTTGGGCGTATGGCGCGTTGTGGGGTCCGTTATGCTGTTTACGCTTTATGTACCCTCATGATGTCCCTACCGAGCAGCAGAAAGATCTTGGCGCCTTGTTCTACCGGCAGGATGTAGTTGGCTATTCCTCTGAGGTGCGGGTAATGGCGTGCCACGTCTGATGTGGGAATCTCGTCCCTGTTTGTGGCCATGTGGTTGCACTCGATGAGTGTGGGGAGAGCTATCTTCACTCTGTTATCCACCGAACGTACACTGGCGACACACTTTATTCGAGCTCGGCTAGTCCCACGAATTCGGGTATACCCGGGTGTATTGAGGTTTGTGACTGTTTTCTGCCCGAGTGCATTGAGGTATTTTCAGGCAGGGATTGAAGCATTTTATTCCCGCTGGCTGCAATACTGCACAGTATATATATATATACTGCATTACAATTCATGAATTTATGCCATCTGGTAGACACGCGAAGCATTGCAGCCTATTAAATCCTAATCATTATCATTTAACAGATCAGCCGCCCATCAGCCAGGCATGAACCCAGGCTGGGAAGGCAAACGCAACGGGGCTTGTCAGAGGTGAGGAGCGGCGCATTCCAGGTATCTGCCAGGTACATACTGGGTATTTGCTCGAATAAAGTGTGTCGGTGCAGTATTACGTAACCGCTTGCTCTTCTCCCTGTTGACTCAGTTGACCCTGCACAGGTTCTGAGGGTGTAGGGTGAGGCATTGTCTTGTAAGTTGAATAAGTTGAAGAACTCCGTCTTCGCCAATGATCTGTTGCTTTCGTCGTCGAGGATTGCATACATCCGAATAGCCTTCTCAGGTTGTCCTTGGGGGTGCACTGCGACAAGGCATATTTTGGAGCAGGACATTTTGTCGCTTTCTTTTCCGCAAACCTCGGTGCGCTGAGATGTGACAGATGTTGGCTCTCCTTCTCCTTCCTCCCCGCCATGCTCCGCTATGGAGGATGGGTTGTTGAGTTGGTGGAGTGTCGGCGCCTCTGAGTGTAACGATGTCACGTGCTTGTCACTTTCGCACACTGTACATTTGATTTATTCTTTACAGTCTTTGAATAAATGAGTTGTGGATGCACAACATTAGAAACAAGCTCCCCATTCCCTGAGTAAGTTCTTTCGCTCCTCTATGGGTTTCATTCTGAATCCGATACACTTGTTAAGCGGATGCGGCCTTTTGTGTATAGGGCATTCTTTGTTAAGGTCCCTTGGTTCCTCGTCTCCGGCGACCGACTGATCGGAAGTAGTTTAGGTCGTGGGAGGCAAGTCCGTTCTGTGGACCGAGATGGGTGTTTGGGCGTTACCGTATCTCGCCACTGGTCTCTCAGTCCTCAGGCTGCTTGCACTGTGTGTGGTTTGCGCACCTAAGATGAAACTGGGATCGTTCCTTGTCCTTGCCGCTTTGCGGATGAAGCTCAAGAAGAATGAGAATGGGGGGAAGGCGACTTGCTTCTCCATTTTGTATTTGGAGCCTTGTGAAATCCATTTTTCTTGGAGGTTGTAGGGTAGCTTCTCCAAGATGGGTCTCACTCCACGAGCTGAGTCCAAGACGTTGAGACATGTTAAGGAATGGTCTTTCCTTGCAAACTCCAGCTCTTGCAGCAGGTCCCCGAGCTCTCGTAACTTCGAGTAGTCTTTAGTTGTGATCTTGGGGAAGCTGTCGACTCTTTTGAAGAGCGAATCCTCGACTGCTTCGGGGCTACCGTAGCACTCTTCTAGCCTTTCCCACACTAGGTCAAGACCTACTTGGGGTTGGTTCGCGTTTGCCGCCCGAAGTCTCTTCGTGTGCTCCCTGGATTCGTTCCCCAGGAACTTGAATAGAAGGTTGAGCTCCTCCCTTGCTGAGAAGTCCAATGTGTTGATTGCGTCTTTGAACGTGAACTTCCACGTCCGGTAGTTCTCAGGGCGGTCGTCGAAGCTGATGAGTCCTGCTTGCACCAGGTCACGCCGGATCATGTACTTGGCTATGTCTGTCAGGCCTGAGGCATCGGCGTGTTTGTCCCGTTCTGAGGTAGTTGCTGGGAGGGTCCGTGTGGTCGCCTCTTCCTTGGCGTGGACGCGTGGTGACTGCTGGTCAGTGTGAGGGGCTGTGTTCTCCCGTGTCGGTGTACCTGGATTGCGAGCTTGTTGTGGTGCATCCGTGTGCACGCTGGCGTGTGGATCACTGTTGCGGCTGTGGCTATCCCAGGCAGCATGTACCATTGAAGGAACAGCGTCTTCTCCTCGTGGACCTAGCAAGTCTTCGGTGTCTGTGGAGTCACTCCCTCCGTGTTGAGATGGTGCGCTGGTGTTTACACTGAAGAGGCTCCTTACGTAGTCTTCAGTGCGTTGGGCTGGATCCTCTGAGGCTATCCGTCTGTACGGTTGCTCCCCACCGTCCTGTCTCGCGGCTGCTTCTAGGACTTCAGCTTGGGCTATGGCGGTGGCGGCTTCCTTCTCTTGATTTAGGGCCTCTAGGTTGACGTCCACCTCTGCCTTTTTCCGTGCAGCGGTGGCAGTGGCTGCCTGCTTCTCCTCTTCTAAACGGGCCATTTCTAGTTTCATGACTGCCTCTTTCTGAGCGTATGCGGCCCTGGCACGTGCGGCCTCTGCGGTGGCTTGCGCCTTGGTGGTGTTTGCGCTTGACGCGTGAGATTGCGCTGATCTTGCTGACCTTGATGAGTGCCTGGATGCGCTGGAGCGCTGTGATGCGGTTTCCAGCAAAAGGTCCTTTCTCCTACTCTCAGCCTCCGTGATCACGCGGCTGTCTCGTGTCAGGTCAATGTTACTCTGTAAGTCTCTTTCTTGTAGGCTTTCGCTGGTGTTGGCCCTGGTCAGGTAAGTAATGTATGCCTCTGACAGCTCTTGATAACGCGAGTGATCAGTCCTTAATTGCGTTATTGTCTGCTCGAGCTGTTGTGCATAGTTGCCAACACTAGTAACATTGCGTATTCCCAGTGTGGTTGTTTCCCAGGCCAACTCTAATTTAGCGCGGTGCTCTTCAATGTCAGTCTCATATTTTTCACGGGCCTTTTGTGTCAGTGTGACTGTCCGTTTAGGCCTTGCTTCTGCCTGCGCCTGTTGCAGTTGCGCAGCGGTCTCTGTGTCTGAGTGATCACTCTCCTGCGTGATATCTGGTGAGGCTCTGAGTTCTGCCATGCTGTAGGTGTGTGTAGGCCTTTAGCCAGTGCGTGTGGCGTGCGGTCTTTTTACCTGTGTCAGCGATGGGCGTCTGTCTCAGATGATGCCGAGCGGTGTCTTGCAGCGTGCAGCGTAGGGGTAGCTGTACTCACAGGTGTCCGGTGGCTCTGACCCGTGTCCTGGCGGGTGTCCGGTGGCGTGGCTCTTGGTGGCGCTAGCCATGGGGAGGTGCGCAGGGTAAGGTGAGATGGTAATCCCTCACTATGGAGCTGTGCAGAGGGTGAACTCAGACAGAGAAAGGCAATCAAGTTTTTTGTAAGCTGCACTGTCTGTTTGCAACGCTGCTGCCTTGTGTGGAAGGTTGTTTGCTGGCTGTGTCCAGTGTGAATCTGCTTGCTTATTTGTAAGGCTGCAGGCTGTGTGCAGTTTTCTGTTTGAAAGGCTGCTCTGTGTTATCATAAAGTCTTGAGTAGCAGCTCCTGTAGGTGTCTGTAAGGCACACGGTATCCTTTTCACTATTCTGGAGGCCTGGGTCATGTGTAAGATGATTAGCCCAGATAGTTTCAACTCTGCCCTCTTTTCAAAGCACAACAAGTTCTGTATCTTTTCTTTACTTTATTTGGGGAAAGCAGCATAAAAGACAGGCACTTGTGAAGAGATGTAGGTGTTTAGATAATGTCTCTCTGTGGGTGCTTTGTAGTTAATCCCTTGTGACATCCCTTGAAGAAGTGCGCGCACGAAACGCGTCGGGAAGATTCTTTGTATCTTAGAAGCTGAGTTTTGGTCTGTGGAGGACGTTGCACAGCAGCAGTTTGAGCCGTGGGGAACGAGAAGTGAGAGAGGGACATCGGGAGTACCCTAGGGCGGGACGTCACATCCGCCCGGAAGCCCTGGAGTTCGAGTGACTCGTGCGCTCCAACCTACCATCCCCTCAACGTAGAGACACCCGTGAGAGAGCTCCGGTCGCCATCTTTGGCACAACATCTATGTGAATCCAGTTCCACTGCCTGTATACATCCAACATCGTGTGAGTAGGGTTACAATTTTTCCCCTCCGGATTGGTGTGTGCCAGCCACCCTCCCACACCCAGCTATAGTAGTTGTTTAATAAATAGCTTTTTTAATCATTATTTAGCCTTGCTAGTGTTGTTTTTATCTGTTTTGTTTGTCATGTGTTGTTAGTCTGTTCATGGTTTTAAGTTTGCAATGACATACTGCACCATAATTTGTTTTTTTCTTTTCCCCTTTTATATTGCACTGCATTCTGATGAGATTTGTCAGCTCACTTCCTTACCATCAACTCAATTAAGGACTTCAGTTGGACTGTCATGGTTTGGACTTTCTGTAAATGACAATCTATTATTGGCGCCGATATTCTCTTTTTTTCTGTTTATTTGGGGAAAGCAGCATAAAAGACAGGCACTTGTGAAGAGATGTAGGTGTTTAGATAATGTCTCTCTGTGGGTGCTTTGTAGTTAAGGACAGGTGAAAAGGTTAATCCTGCCACTAGAGCAGTTACAGCAGGTACTCACTCAGCCAGTGGGGATGGTGGAAAAGGAAGTCCCAATGTATGCTGGGTAGCAAGATAGCCTGGGGACAGACCATCTGTGGGCAGAGCAGAGGGGGAGAAAGCAGGCTAGCCCATTTGAGAGAAAGGCTGGGGCTGCTATAGCAACTCACTGAAATGTCTAAGGGAGCCACAACATGTAGCAATAATGTTGCATTTCTGATACAGCAAGCTGCTGGGACAGGGGAAATAACACTGTCTCTATCACACGGGCACTGTGTGTGAGCACAGAGCAAAACACATGCAGCTGGAAATGAGAAACTGACGGGCAGAACTGCAAGGAAAGGGGGGGGGTGAAACAGAAATGTAGTTCTTGTTCCATGACAACGCCAAAACAGCAGCGCACAGCCAAGGGAGTCAGGGGCAAAATAGTAGTAAAAATATATTTATTAATTGGACATGACCAAAAAAAGGTGGTACACAACCCCTCCTATGCGTTTCGCACCTTTTGGGTGCTTTATCGAAATGGGACCAGTCTTGTAATCAGTTGTCCCTGCATAACACTGATAAGTAAAGATCAGGTATTAGACCCATCGGCATTGATCTTTGGTCGTGTATTAATGAATACCTTGATATTTCAATATTCTTAACGGCACAACTGATATATAAATATATATATATATATATTAGAGAAAAAGAGAAAAGAAGCGCCCGATCCTTGTGTAAAATCAGATGGAAATATTTTAATACATCACGGACAAGACAAATGCACACTTACAATTTCTTGGAGATGAGGAGGAGCGCAGGTAGGTGTAGCAAAATATGCAAAAAAGAATAACAAATATATAGTGCAGATGGTAAACACTGTGTAAGTAGATGTAATCTATAGAATAGAACTCACATAAATCGCAGAAAATATCACGTGTCAGAGATCCTTCTCTCTCTGACTGGAGCCCTTTAAATGGTAGCAGGGAAATTCCTCAAGGCACGGATATGTATGGATAAGAAGAAAAGCCACAATAGTGCATACTATTCCAATAATGTATTATGCATACAAATAACACGAGTATATCACACTCACATTCGCCATGTATAAATCGGGTGGGGGAGAGAACCGCAGCTCGTTGTATATTGGTGTAGGTGTAGGCAGCTTCACAGCATTCAGGATTCTCTTCCGCGTGTGTCACAGCCGTCGCGTCACTTCCGCTATCGCGTCACGGCTGAGGGCGGAAGTTCCCAATGGAAGAGATCTAAGACCGAGTTCTGCCAGTCCTTCAGAGCTTGAAGCTCTGAAGGACTGGCAGAACTCGGTCTTAGATCTCTTCCATTGGGAACTTCCGCCCTCAGCCGTGACGCGATAGCGGAAGTGACGCGACGGCTGTGACACACGCGGAAGAGAATCCTGAATGCTGTGAAGCTGCCTACACCTACACCAATATACAACGAGCTGCGGTTCTCTCCCCCACCCGATTTATACATGGCGAATGTGAGTGTGATATACTCGTGTTATTTGTATGCATAATACATTATTGGAATAGTATGCACTATTGTGGCTTTTCTTCTTATCCATACATATCCGTGCCTTGAGGAATTTCCCTGCTACCATTTAAAGGGCTCCAGTCAGAGAGAGAAGGATCTCTGACACGTGATATTTTCTGCGATTTATGTGAGTTCTATTCTATAGATTATAATGAGGTCGTGAATCTCACTATATCAGGGTCTCTCTCTCTCTTCAGTCACTTGCTCCAAATTCAATCATGCATGCGCTAGCTCACTAAGAAAGACTCTGACACAAAGTTCAGCTTCAATCTCAGTACATGCGTTATCCCGGGGGTAACACAGGAACTGCTGCTTTATTGTTCAGCTCACACAGTTCATATAGCTTACAATGGGGCGAGGCAGGGGGTTGGGTTTTAGCCAGATATATCTTGCTCCGGGACACGCTGTTGTCTCTCATTGGTACACATTATTCCCCGAGGCGTGCACATTCCTTCGTGCATGGGTGCGTGATCAGCTCATGAGAGACTCGGGCTGATAAGTCAGTTGTTTGTACATCTTGCATCAGCCGGATTTCTTCCTTCCAGGATAATCTCAGGGTGCGGTCCCGGATACAGGCGCCATCTTTACTGGACAATATCTATTTACTGGGCTGAGTTATATAACACTCGGAATAACGGATAAACATATATTCACATAATCTCTTCTACCTTCACAATCCCCCCTTGAATCTATATTTATTCGTTCCCTCCCTAGGGGATACAAGCTGTCCTACGATGCGGGGAATGGGGAAAGGATTTCTTCACTTGACTACTGGCACAACACATCTCTAACAGATATTCATACCTTCCATCAAGACTGTAAACATCGTAGGAGTCTCTTTCCCCAGAAACTTGGTTCTTATAATAAAGAATTATGCATAATATATTTCTGCTTTGGGGGGCTTCGGGTAGGCATATCCGGCTTAGCTTTAGTTTGCAAAAATGATTCCAGATCACTTCCTGTACTCATCATCGTTTCTGCTCCGACTACTTTATACATTAGTTTCCGATAAAGAGGAAAGACACAGCAAAGCACAAGGATAGCAAAGACAAATAAACATAACAAAATCAATCCAATAGTCGTGAGAATTGACTTCCAGCCTCCAGTCCAATCTGCCAGCCAGTTGGCCCAGCTGGTATCCACCCCTGAATTTCTCTTAACCTCTGCCGCTTTAATTGCTGTATTGGTGATTACTTTAGGCCTTTTCACCTGAGATGAAAAGCATGCTTGCGCAGGGAATATGTGACTATTAACCCCATCTCGAGTAGGTGCACTTTCAACTTTGCCTAGAGAGACTCAAAAAATGTATTAGTTGCATACAACTTACTGTTTTATTACCACTAACATGGTCCTTAATTCTTTCCTTTGGACTGTTGATAGTCACAAGTCATCCCATATGTGTCTCATAGGGAGATAATTTATACCTAGGACTAAATTCTTGTATCAATGTGTTTACTCCTGTCTTAGCATCCACATATAGACAGAGGTATTCCCTATTAATGTTCCTCAAATTAAAACTAAGTAGCCAATGTGAACCTGACTTTGATACAATCTAAGTTCCTGAAACTTTAGGGCCTCATCCCTTGCTAACCACTTGTTTCCATAATTAATTCTATCCTGTCTGCAGGCCATATCCCTAAGACCTGGGAAACTACCAGAGTTTGTCCCAAGCTTCAAAAGTGGGGACAAAAAACACTGTCTCAAACTACAGGCCAATATCCCTTTTCCCAATACTATCTACTGTTATGGAAAAATATTCCCTCCCAATTTAAGCAATTATTTTACCCCTACAAATTTCCCTAGCCAATCCCTATTTGGCTTTTACCCCGAACACTCCACTGTAACTATTCTGCTAAGAAATTTGAAATGCCTTCTACATAATGCATACCTTATTCACTTATGTAACTGCTTTTGCAACTATGTATCCCCTGTATTTAACCCTATACACAAGACACACCCACAAATGAGAGGTGACTCCCAAATTCACCACCCTCTAGCAAACCCATTCTAGATTACACAGCAATTTTTACAATAACCACTGCTTACGGACACGTTTGGAAAAAATAAATGGTTAATTCGTTATAACATACATCACATATTCAGTTAATAGACAAATGATTTTGTATAAGACTTCACACTAATGTCTTGCTTTATATAATCTCTTTGCACAGTGCTGAGCACATGGTCAGCTTTATAATTTTAAAGACACTCTGCATATTCATCTGACTAAAGAAAAAATATTTTCTATAAGACTTGTTTCCGGGCAAAGAGCCATCTTGTTTCTGGGCGTTTCGCCAATTGACCCTGAAAAGATAAGATAAAGATACACCACAGCTTCTTCCTGAAAAATAATAATTATTAGCTTGGAACTTTTGCTTAAAGTTTAAATACATGGAGCTTTATCCAGAGCCCTAAGAACTACATTTTTTATGACCTTTCAAAAATTAACCAACAGGCTTTTATATAGCTGAGGTTCATATAACTTCTTAACACACAAATAACGCCACACGCTCATGCTATCTCCCTACACTCAGTTCTTTTTAATGCCTTCTGTTTTGAACTTTCATAGTTTCACTGACTTCATTCACTACAAATTCATGCTATCTTGTGACAAGGGGGCATAATTTTATTTTCTCGTCTTTCTCCTGACTAGCAGGCTCACGGGGGCGGTGAGCTCCACAGGAGTAACAATTATCCCTGCATACTGGGTTCTGTGATTTGCATATGGGACATACCCAATATGGTGATTCCACGGGACATGGACTATTTTGAGGATATGGAGGGGGAGAGTCAACTTTAGGGGTAGAAGGTGTAGTTTTGTCACTTTCGGGTACTTTCATATAACAGTAACTTTTCTTATCTTTCCCTCCACATTCTATTTCAGTGAAACCTTCCTTTTGAAGCTCAATAGCCACACATAGATAAATCAGTCACACCACAATTAAAACAATCTTAGCCTCCCTTTTCTATCTCCTGCTCGGTCTATTTTTCTCTGGACAGCCTTGGTAACATTAAACCAGGCTTCTGCTATCTTCAGCAGGTTGTTATCATTCAAAATTCCTCTCCTTTTTTTTTTTTTTTTTTTTCAATATCTTTCGCCACTCTTCTGGCTGTAACCTGCCTTCTGCTGCAGTAATACTACATACTTTAAACAGCGTACTTGCTTTATTTTTCACTTGTTCTTATATTAACTTCTGTCCTGGCAATGATAAAATAACTGCAGCGGTACCCTTCTGTCCCTTAACAGAATTATTTTGACTCATACTAACGTAAGGTACATTTCCATGTGGGATTCAAAAATCACATAAGACTGCGCTCCCTGAACTTCCCCCTCCCATAGAAAAAGACTCCCCTTTCTAGTTGCTATTAGAACTGAAGGAAAAAGAATATTTTCTGGTTTTAAAAGACCCATTCGTGTGGCCAGCACGAATAAAGTTTTCAAAGAAATATTACCAGGGCTGGCATTCTTTTCCGTTCTATTCTCTCTCTCGGTGGCAGGCTAAGACTCCTTTCCCTGTCTTACTTGCCTGTGCTTAAATGTTAAAACTGCACCTTTTTTTTTTTTTTTTTTTTTTTTTTTCTTCACTTATATCACTTTTGCATATTCGTTCTTAACAACTTCGGTTGCAATCTTCCCGTAGGCGGGACTCCCGCCAGTTTATATAGATTAGTAGCATGTTTGGTATATTTCTTTCCTTCTCGAGTGCGGACTAAATCTAGTGCTGTCTGTGCCCCTGTGGGCAACACATGTTTTTTCTTAAATAAGTGCAACATCTCTGAATTCTCTGTTCGTCCCACTAATATATCGTGGCCGGTCCTGTGTCACCGTCTCGAGGGAACCACTGTTTGGTTACCGCCCTCAGACGCTGGGTCCCTGACCCCAGACACCCGGTACCGGAGACAGAGTACTATCTCTACGTCTCGAGGGAACCACTTTTCCAGGTTACCGCCCTCAGAGCATCAGTGCCTGTCCTGTTCCCCTTTACTGGGCTGACAGCCTGCACTTCTTGGTGCCTGTCCTGTTCCCCTTTACTGGGCTGACAGCCTGCACTTCTTGGTGCCTGTCCTGTTCCCCTTTACTGGGCTGACAGCCTGCACTCTCATTCAGGGATTTTGCAATTACTTATCAGAAAATCAATCAGACAACCCGCAATCTATCTCCCATTACTACCCACTCGGTCACCTAAATTCCCAACACTAATGCATTAATACACATACATATACTAGCTACAGTCAGTCGACAAAAATCCCACTCCACTTCGGGCTCCTACTTGCGGCACTGACTAGCATATATAACATGTAAACATTCGCACAATTTAGCAACTTATAGGTGACCACAAGCAACTGAAGAGTATGATATTTTTAACAGTTCTAAACAGAGCGCGACTCTAAAGATCACACCGTTGTATCACATCAACGTGAGTGAAAGACCTAAACAGATTATACTACCTAGGCAGCAACCCACCGACTTGTCATAGGCAAGATAACACACAAAATGTATGCAAGAGCTTACCTTGACAATGAGGGTGATCAGTCCTCGGTTCGGTGTGTCACGGTCTCTGCAGCAAAATCAGCGACAGGTCAGTCTCTCGTGGTGAGCCGGAGTCACGCTCCCCCCCTCACACGTTGGGCGCCAAATAATGAGGTCGTGAATCTCACTATATCAGGGTCTCTCTCTCTCTTCAGTCACTTGCTCCAAATTCAATCATGCATGCGCTAGCTCACTAAGAAAGACTCTGACACAAAGTTCAGCTTCAATCTCAGTACATGCGTTATCCCGGGGGTAACACAGGAACTGCTGCTTTATTGTTCAGCTCACACAGTTCATATAGCTTACAATGGGGCGAGGCAGGGGGTTGGGTTTTAGCCAGATATATCTTGCTCCGGGACACGCTGTTGTCTCTCATTGGTACACATTATTCCCCGAGGCGTGCACATTCCTTCGTGCATGGGTGCGTGATCAGCTCATGAGAGACTCGGGCTGATAAGTCAGTTGTTTGTACATCTTGCATCAGCCGGATTTCTTCCTTCCAGGATAATCTCAGGGTGCGGTCCCGGATACAGGCGCCATCTTTACTGGACAATATCTATTTACTGGGCTGAGTTATATAACACTCGGAATAACGGATAAACATATATTCACATAATCTCTTCTACCTTCACAATTACATCTACTTACACAGTGTTTACCATCTGCACTATATATTTGTTATTCTTTTTTGCATATTTTGCTACACCTACCTGCGCTCCTCCTCATCTCCAAGAAACAATCTACCCTTCTGGGACCTGGAACTGTCCCATCAGAGGAAGTTGAGCTGCTTTTACACACATTTATTTTTTCACTATTTCACTATTGGTGTTATATTGTGTGTTATTAGTTGTATTCCCAACAACAATATTGGTTCACCAGGGAGCGCCCAATCCACTTCCCCAC
This sequence comes from Ascaphus truei, assembly GCF_040206685.1. Lineage (NCBI taxonomy): Eukaryota > Metazoa > Chordata > Amphibia > Anura > Ascaphidae > Ascaphus > Ascaphus truei. Next base: position 17,630,927 of record NC_134504.1, read on the forward strand.
CTCACCCCTTCACCTTTCCCTCACATCCCCTTGTTTTGCATACACTTACAATTTGTCTGATAAAATAAGGCATATTATGGGACCAGCCCATGCACCAACTGAAGACTCCACGGTCACCTCTGTGTGTATTGAAGTCCACAATAGTTCCGGATCTTGTGTCTGTGTCAGCCGCTGTCTCCAAGATGAAGGATCTTTACTATCCTTTATGAGCGCTTAGTTGTAGCGTGCGGCCGCCATTCACCTCTCTCGTGGAGCACCGGGACCCGGAAAGGACTTGACACACGTCTTTACGTCCTCACGCTGGTGCTAGGAACTCATTTTTTAATTTTAATTTTTTCAAAATATTTTTATTTTTAAATTTTTTTTTTTTTACCCATTTTTTCATATGCACACTTCTTTTTTGTTTTTTAATCATCCAATGAGTTTTTTTTATTATTTTTTAGGCAAGTTATACATTTGATTCATGCCATTTTATACTGATATTTATGTATTTACAATAAACTATTATACCTGGTGCAAACACTTGCCACATATGTCAGTACTGTAGCAATCTAGGTGTATTGGGTGAAGGGCGCTGTCTATATTTCTGTTAATATATATATATATATATATATATATATATATATATATACACACAGGACTCGACAAACTAGGGCAAAACCCACTCGCCCCCCCCCCCGAAAAGTAACTCCCTAACCCCCCCCACTCCCCCCCTCAATTCACGGCGTCACCTGGCGTCCCATTGCCATGGCAACGTGCCGTCATTTGACGCCTCGTGGCCATTTATTCAGGACCTGCAGAGGAAACATTACAATTTGCAGGGGAGAAGACAGAGATCGCCACACACCACGCCGCCGGACCCCGTCGCAGGTAAACACTCGACAGTGGCCAAAATGCTCTCGCCCGTGGCGTGCGGGCAAGTGCATTTGTTGAGCCCTGTGTATATATATATATATATATATATATATATATATATATATATCTACTATATATTTCTGAAAGTGTCCTATGTGTCCATGTCTGTATGTGTCTCCCTGTGTCCCTCCTTGTGTCCCTAGCGGCAATCTCATGGGACCTTGGGCCAGGCCAATGAGATTGCTCCCTTGGGCCGCCCCATGCTCCACTCACCTCCCCCCCCTCCCTCCCCGATGCTCCACTCACCCCCCCCCCCCTCCCCTATGCTCCACTCACCTCCCCCCTCCCTGATGCTCCACTCACCTCCACCCCTCCCTCCCTCCCTGATGCTCCACTCACCTCCCCCCCTCCCCGATGCTCCACTCACCTCCCCCCCCCTCCCCCTCCCTCCCTGGTGCTCCACTCCCCCCCCCTCCCCGATGCTCCACTCACCTCCCCCCCCATGCACCACTCACCTCACGTGTGTGTGTGTGTGTGTGTGTGACACTGTGTGTGTGTGTGTGTGTGACACTGTGTGTGTGTGTGTGTGTGTGTGTGTGTGTGTGTGTGTGTGTGTGTGTGTGTGTGTGTGTGTGTGTGTGTGTGTGTGTGTGTGTGTGTGTGTGTGTGTGTGTGTGTGTGTGTGACACTGTGTGTGTGTGACACTGTGTGTGTGTGTGTGTGTGTGTGTGTGTGTGTGTGTGTGTGTGTGTGTGTGTGTGTGTGTGTGTGTGTGTGTGTGTGTGTGACACTGTGTGTGTGTGTGTGACACTGTGTGTGTGTGTGACACTGTGTGTGTGTGTGTGTGTGTGTGTGTGTGTGTGTGTGTGTGTGTGTGTGTTTGTGTGTGTGTGTGTGTGACACTGTGTGTGTGTGACACTGTGTGTGTGTGTCAGGCACTGTAGGGCTACGGGAGGGGGGGGGGTCAGGAGCGTAGAGAGAGGGGGGAGCCGAGAAACATACAGGGGGAGTGGAGAGGAGGTACCTGGAAATTTTAAGCAACCCACCCCCCTCCTGTCCACTGCCCCCCCACCTGTACACTGTCCCCCCCCTCCTGTCCACTGTCACTCCCCCTCCTGTCCACTGTCCCCCCCCTCCTGTCCACTGTCCCCCCCCCTCCTGTCCACTGTCACCCCCCCTCCTGTCCACTGTCACCCCCCCTCCTGTCCACTGTCACCCCACCTCCTGTCCACTGTAACCCCCCCTCCTGTCCACTGTCACCACCCCCTCCTGTCCACTGTCCCGTCCCCCTCCTGTCCACTGTCCCGTCCCCTTCCTGTCCACTGTCACGTCCCCCTCCTGTCCACTGTCCCGTCCCCCTCCTGTCCACTGTCGTCCCGTCCCCTCCTGTCCACTGTCGTCCCGTCCCCTCCTGTCCACTGTCGTTCCATCCCCTCCTGTCCAGTGTTGTCCCCTCCCCTCTCCTGTCCACTGTCGTCCCGGCCCCTCCTGTCCACTATCCATTCCTGTCCACTGTCGTCCCGTCCACTCCTGTCCATTGTCCCGTCCACTCCTGTCCACTGTCCCGTCCCCCTCCTGTCCACTGTCGTCCCGTCCCATCCTGTCCAGTGTCATCCCCTCCCCTCCTGTCCATTGTCGTCCCCTCCCCCTCCTGTCCACTGTCGTCCCGTCCCCTCCTGTCCACTGTTCCGTCCCCTCCTGTCCACTGTCCCATCCCCCTCCTGTCCACTGTCCTGTCCTCCCTCCTGTCCACTGTCCCGTCCCCCTCCTGTCCACTGTCCCGTCCCCCTCCTGTCCACTGTCCCGTCCCCCTCCTGTCCACTGTCCCGTCCCCCTCCTGTCCACTGTCCCATCCCCCTCCTGTCCACTGTCCCATCCCCCTCCTGTCCACTGTCATCCCATCCCCCTCCTGTCCACTGTCCCGTCCCCCTCCTGTCCACTGTCGTCCCGTCCCCCTCCTGTCCACTGTCGTCCCGTCCCCCTCCTGTCCACTGTCGTCCCGTCCCCTCCTGTCCACTGTACCCGTCCCCTCCTGTCCACTGTCCCCGTCCCCTCCTGTCCACTGCCCCCCCTCCTGTCCCCTGTCCCCCCCTCCTGTCCACTGTCCCCCCCCCTCCTGTCCACTGTCCCGTCCCCCTCCTGTCCACTGTCCCGTCCCCCTCCTGTCCACTGTCCCATCCCCCTCCTGTCCACTGTCCCATCCCCTCCTCTCCACTGTCCCATCCCCTCCTGTCCACTGTCCCGTCCCCTCCTGTCCACTGTCCCATCCCCTCCTGTCCACTGTCCCCTCCTGTCCACTGTCCCCGTCCCCTCCTGTCCCCTGTCCCCGTCCCCTCCTGTCCAATGTCCCCTGTCCCCATCCCCTCCTGTCCACTGTCCCCGTCCCCTCCTGTCCACTGTCCCTGTCCACTGTCCCGTCCCCTCCTGTCCACTGTCCCGTCCCCTCCTGTCCACTGTCCAGTCCCCTCCTGTTCACTGTCTCCCCCCCCCTCCTGTCCACTGTCTCCCCCCCATCCTGTCCACTGTCTCCCCCCCCTCCTGTCCACTGCCCCCCCACCCTCCTGTCCACTGTCCCCCCCCTCCACTGTTCCCCCCTTCTTTCCACTGTCCCCCCCCTCCCCTCCTCCTGTCCACTGCCCCCCCCTTTTCCTCCCCTCTCCCCCCCACTTTTTCCTAGCGGGAAATTTAACTCACGGGCAACGCCGGGTCTCTCAGCTAGTATATATATATATATATATATATATATACACTGCAGTAACTTTATATGATGACACTCAATTGGTAATGCCAATTATTATCATTTTTGAAGCGCCAACTTATTTTGCTTTCTGAATAATGTTTGGACAAAGATAATTGTTGTGGATACACAAAAACACGGCATCCTGTACAACAAAAACAATAGACGGACTGTATATATGTAAAATACCGAGGTGCTTGTCCCGTCAGTACACAACAGTAGATAGAGTATGTAGCACACCTTGTGGGTTTTTTTTGATGGTTTTTTTAAGTTAAAATGCAATAGTGCCAATCAGGGCACTATCACAGAGAAATTCTTCCATAGCAGTTTCCATATGAGTTGCCACGATCGGCACTATTGCAATTTGATTGCAATGCCCCCACCTTGAATAAAAAATAAAAAGGGCCTGAATGTAATCAATTTGCATCAACACAACCAGCGCTGGTCTCGTTATATAAGGTGGACTACCTACTCTATTATATTTTATAGAACAAGAACCTTGCGGGCATTATTGGGGGAATGAATAGAAAAAATCGACCTGGACAAAAGAGCAGCTTACAGAATATAAGCCCCCAAAAGTCCACATAGACAATAGCATCAGCAGAACACCCAGTCTAATGGCTTGTTACATAGTCATCCCGATCGTGATCCCATATGTACTGGTGATCCCCATATGTACTGGTGATCCCCATATATACTGGTGATCCCCATATCGACTACTGGTCACCCCTGAGATGTGGTTAATGTAGTATAAAAAGTGCCATAGTTCCCTTGACTACATGTAGAAGGAACCCAATGAAGGGCCTTCCAGTAATGAAATGACTACACAAAAGTTGCCTTTAGAGCTCGAATCGAAACACTTGGAAGCATTCCTCGTAATAATCCCCTTGCACAGCTCATGTGTTGACCTATATATATTTTTTGACAGGAGGCAAATGTTAAAAATAATACCAAAAAATCATTAAACATCCCAGTGTTTTTCCTAGTGCCACTTGGTGCAGAAGTCCGTGTCTAACAGGAGCGAAAATCTGGACGTCTCCAGGCCTACCCTGCAGCCAGGCATGTCATAACTATAGGCATGGTTTCCAATGATATGTTGACACTCCCACCTGGTATTAGAAACCCGAACTTGTCATGCTGTATTCACCTTTTGCCGTTCACACCGCAGGCCACCGAATCCAACGCTAACAATATCTGACACCCAAAGCAAACATAGTTTCCAGCGTGTTTGTTGCAACAAGTAGGCTGCAAGCTGAGAATGCCGTTCTCTGGGCCGGCGGAGTGTAACAGTGTTAGGCAATGATTAATGGGCGAGATGATTTGGTAAAAGACCAGCTCCGGGGGTGGCGGGGAGAAGAAGAAATCCATCATATAACCGGTGAAACAGAACATTGCAAACACGCAGGAGGTTCACATACACATCCAGAAAGTCCATTTGGTTTTTATTCTGTTGGGTACATTCCAAAGGGATGGAAAGATGACTTCAACTCGGTATGTTCTATGTATCAAGGCAACGTTCAACCTAAGGAAGCAGTTGTTATCTAGCGTCTTTTAACAATGATGTATAAAAGTACCTTTTCCAATGTGTGTCAGCTTGGGATTTGGACAGTGTCAAGGAGAGAACCTCTACGGAAGCACAGAAATAAATTGGAGATTGTGTAAAGAAGGGCTATTGCGATGGTGCAGGATCTGAAGCAGGCCTGCAGAACACGCGGCCCGCCTGCACTCACTGTGCGGCCCGCGGCAGCTTTCTGCTCTCCCCCTCCCTCCCGAGTCCACTCTCCCGCGCTCTCCGCGAGTCCGCTGTCGCCCTCCCCCGCGAGCCCGCTGTCACCCTCCCCCGCAAGCCCGCTGTCACCATCCCCCGTGAGTCCGCTGTCACCCTCCCCCGCGAGCCCGCTGTCACCCTCCCCCGCGAGCCCGCACTCCCCCTCGCAGGGTAACAGCGTGCTCTAGCATTGAGGCACTTCCTGCCTGCTGCTTGCTAGAGCGTGTGTGCACTCCTGCCTGCTCTGCCACCGCCTTCTCCACCGCAAACCAAGGTAGGGTAGGGAAGGGGGGGGCGATTTGAAGTGCAGGGGGGGGGCGAATTGAAGTGCAAGGGGGTTGATGTGAGGTGCTGGGGGTTAATGTGAGGTGCTGGGGGGTTAATGTGAGGTGCTGGGGGGTTAATGTGAGGTGCTGGGGGGCTTGATGTTTGATGCAGGGGGGTTGATGTGAGTTGCTGGGGGTTAATGTGAGGTGCTGGGGGGTTAATGTGAGGTGCTGGGGGCTTGATGTGAGGTGCTGGGGGTTAATGTGAGGTGCTGGGGGCTTGATGTGAGGTGCTGGGGAGTTAATGTGAGGTGCACGGGGGCTTGATGTGTGGTGCAGGGGGGGTTGATGTGAGGTGCAGGGGGAGTTGATGTGAGGTGCTGGGGGAGTTGATGTGAGGTGCTGGGGGTTAATGTGAGGTGCTGGGGGCTTGATGTGAGGTGCTGGGGAGTTAATGTGAGGTGCACGGGGGCTTGATGTGTGGTGCAGGGGGGGTTGATGTGAGGTGCAGGGGGAGTTGATGTGAGGTGCAGGGGGGTTGATGTGAGGTGCAGGGGGGGAGAGTGATGTGAGGTGCAGGGGGGAGAGTGATGGGAGGTGCAGGGGGGAGAATGATGTGAGGTGCAGGGGGGAGAGGGATGTGAGGTGCAGGGGGGGAGGGATATGTGTGGTGTGGAGGGTGGTATTGTGTGTTTGATGTGGAGGGGGAGTATTATGTGTGTGGGTGAGGGGGGGAGATGGGGGTACGAGAGATAGATAGGGAGTATCGCAAAGGTTGATAGTGAGGGGTTCTGGGGGAGATAGGATGATGATGAAGGGTGCTGGAGGAGATATGAGGATGATGATGAGGGGTGCTGGGGGGGATATATGAGGATGATGATGATGAGGTGCTGGAAAACCTGAAGGACCTTAATATGTCCAGCATAGAGGAGAGAAGGGGTTAGGTGAAATACATGAAGCGTTTCAAAACGGTGCAGGATGGAAGCGGCTCAGTGAGTCAACACAGTGACTCTGGCACGGAGTTTGTAGCAGGGGAACCATATAAACTGTTTTTTGTTAAGGTAAAACACTGTAGAAAGCGTGAACCAGGAAAAAGTTGCCCTTTTGAGTCGGGTAAGAAGTCGCGGCCGAGTCAGAGTTCGCAGGCGATTGGCCGAGCGTTAAGTCAATGCGCAATTTCCTTTGACCTGCCACATTCTCTAACATCGCCAGGTGCGCGCAATGCTGACACCATACAGTATGTAGGGCGCGCACACTGTGTTTCGCTCGCCGCCTGGCGATATTTCGCTAAACACTTGCGAACGTCCGACCTTATTAACCCCGTGAGGCCCGGCGGGACGTTTTGCAGGAAATCAAATTGAGGAGGAAAACCCTTCAAATGTGTTTAAGGTTTAGATAAGCATGTATCAGAGAGAGAGACGCGCTAGAACCAAACGTCATGCTCTGACGCTGGAGGGGGGCAGGATAAGTGGAAATGTGAGGATGTACTGCTTCATGGAAAGGGTGGTGGATGCATGGAATAGCTTCCCAGCAGAGGTGGTAGGGGCTAATACAGTAAGGCCGCGCTTATAGTGCCAGCGACGGTGACGTCACGCTGCGGTCGCTGACAAAAATCAAATTGAATTCACTTCCAGTGATCGCGACCAAGCTGTCACGCCGCTCCTACTATAAGCATAAGCGCACACGACGGATTCAATGCATTTGTTTTGATGCGACGTCGCTGTCACCATCACCGGCACTATAAGCGCGGCCTAAACCTGAGGCCCCGGTGTTGGCGCTGCACGGGCGCCTGCCTGCCAGGCTGGCGGCGCATGCAGATGAGATCCCCGGTCTGCACTGAGCTGCAGGGGGAAAGACAGGGTGGGCGTGATGGGCGCTTGGCGGGTGGCGCGGCTATGACATCACCCAGCAGGTTCGCCCTCATTGGCTGAACTGCCCAGGGGGCGTGGCCAGCGCTCCGTCGCCAGATCTGAAGACAGTTTTTCTGTCTTCAGAAAAATCTGGCCGCGCAGCGGCCAAGGCAGGTAGCAGGCCCGGCCACACTGAGCGGCGGTTCTTGTCCCTGCAGCGCGCGCTGCAGCAGGCAGCTGGTAAAGTAGCCTAAGGGAGTTGAAACATGCTTGGGATACACATAAAACTAAATGCTAAATATGAAAGAAAGCCCCATGGATCTAATAGCCAATGTTTATGTGATAATGGGGAGGTTAAGTCTCTGTATAATAATAGGATGCATCACATCTTGCATGGTCCACCAGCAAAATGTTGCAGTGTATCAAAGCCAACTTTTATTTCACTTGATACATAGAAGGGTTTCTGGAGATTTGGGCAAGACAGGTGTTTCTCATCTACCTCTAAAACCATGGTGTCTAAGGCCGCGCATATAGTCCCAGCGACATCGCGTCTATGTAATCTGTTGCAACGGCGCGACACATATATATATATATAGTGGAAACGTATAGTAAAGTTGCTTCTCACGTTGCACGGGCATTGAAGATTTCAGCCGGAAAGAACGTGTCAGCCTCACCACGTCAAAAAGGTTTTAGCTGATAAGAGTTGTTCTGCGTGCTGTGTTCTGTGTGTTCTGCGTGCTGCGTTCTGTCTGCTGCATTCTGCGTTCTGCATGCTGCGTTCTGTGTGTTGTGTTCTCCGTGCTGCGTTCTGCGTTCTGCGTACTGCATGCGGTGTTCTCCGTGCTGCGTTCTGCATGCTGCGTTCTGTGTGTTGTGTTCTGCGTGCTGCGTTCTGCGTGCTGCATGCGGTGTTCTCCGTGCTGCGTTCTGTGTGTTGTGTTCTCCGTGCTGCGTTCTCCGTGCTGCGTTCTGCATGCTGCATTCTGTGTGTTGTGTTCTGCGTGCTGCGTTCTGCGTGCTGCATGCGGTGTTCTCCGTGCTGCGTTCTGCATGCTGCGTTCTGTGTGTTGTGTTCTGCGTGCTGCGTTCTGCGTGCTGCATGCGGTGTTCTCCGTGCTGCGTTCTGTGTGTTGTGTTCTCCGTGCTGCGTTCTCCGTGCTGCGTTCTGCATGCTGCATTCTGTGTGTTGTGTTCTGCGTGCTGCGTTCTGCGTGCTGCATGCGGTGTTCTCCGTGCTGCGTTCTGCATGCTGCATTCTGTGTGTTGTGTTCTGCGTGCTGCGTTCTGCGTGCTGCATATGGTGTTCTCCGTACTGCGTTCTGCGTGCTGCATGCGGTGTTCTCCGTGCTGCGTTCTGCGTTCTGCGTTCTGCGTGCTGCTTTCTGTGTGGGCCCAATTCCTCTGCTATCAGTTCAAATCTGACATCCACAAGAAGCTGGGGGATAATCCCCAAACCAAAAGCAGCTGAATGTTAATCGCAGGCTGATCACCCCGAAATCCTCCTAATCACACACAGGTGTTACTTAAAGCCCAACGCAGAAACCGTGCATGGCCTCAATCAGCAGGCACGATATGGTTATTTGTGGCCTACTCCAGTCCTCAAGGGCCACCAACAGGTCAGGTTTTAAGAATATCCCAGCATCAGCACAGGTGGCTCAGAGTCTGATTGAGCCACCTGTGCTGAAGCAGGGACTGGTGGCTCAATCACTAGCTTAGTCAACTACTGCACCACCTGTGCTGAAGCAGGAATATCCCGAAAACCTGACCTGTTGGTGGCCCTTGAGCACTGGAGTTGGCCGCCCTGCCCACGTCACACACCCCATGCTGTATATTATTGTTTGGTGTCCTCTCTATGCAGTGGAAGAAATACACAATACAGCATAAAATGTGGTAGTGTAGGCACCTGCTGATAGGGTTACCTTGACGTGGCTGCAGCTTAAAATGATTTGGCCACATGATTTAACTAAATGGCCCATACCTATGAGAAGAAAAACCAGATAGTATTGAATTAAATAATGTGGAATACTGGATGTAGTATTGTCTATTGTTGCGTACTTTAAATAAGGAGGGCTCAACTCCAGTCCTCAATCCCCCCCCATCCCCCTCCAACAGGTCAGGTTTTTAGGATATCCCTGCATCAGCACAGGTGTCTCAATCAGAGACTCAGTCGAAGATTGAGCCACCTGTGCTGAAGCAGGGATTGATTGAGCAACTTGTGCTGAAGCAGGGATATCCTGAAAACCTGACCTGTTAGGGGGGGGGGGATGGAGGACTGGAGTTGAGCCCCCCTGATTTAGGTCCCCATCCCAGTGGTACTCCATTCAACACAAATAAATACATATAATGCCAGTGAGTTTGGGTTCTCAGGCTGTGTACAGTTAGGCTGGGGCCATGGCGCCTTCACCCGTGTGGAGGCGCACACGGCCGTGACGTCACCCGCTTGAAGCGGGTGCGTTTTTCGGCCATGGTACGCGCGCCGTCCATGGGCGTGTCTAGGGGCGTGCCAGTGACGTCACGGAGCTGGTTCGCCCTCAGTTTGAACTGATTTCTTGCGCCTCCTCCCGCTTCCGCCCACACGCCGCATGGACGCGAACACTGCCTTTAGGCAGTCTGTTCGCTCAGCGTGCGGACGCGTCACCACGGTCTGCGGTGCCATGGCCTCAGCCTTAGAAAGTAAGTTGCCCTCCGTCCTAAAGTTGCTAAAGTCACAAGATTTGAAGAATCTCTTCTTTCCTTCCTGCATAGAGCGGCCCCACGTTTCGGCGGCCCCAGCCCCGGCCCCTTCATCAGACGGAGTGATATTAGTGACCAGATATAACGAGAAAAATTCCTTTCTACCCTCCCTCGCGGATGGTCCGTCCATGTGACGGTGAAGGGGTTAACCAGGCATATAATAAAGGTCAAGCCCTCTTGGTTAACCCTGCCCCGTGTGTTAGGGTCTTAGAGTGCCAGCTCTGGGACCCAGATGGCGAAAATGTATTACTGCAACTGTATACTGATTTTGCGACATTAAAGAATGATGTGATTTTTGCCTTTACTCGGGTGCTGGGATCAGGAGATTTCTAGGCTGTAAGTTTCAGGGTGGGGTTGGCTGAGAAAGTCTTTGCAGAATCTGTCTATGTAGCGGGGTTCCGGAGTTATGGGATACCCCAAAAGTTGTATCCAGAGATTGAGTGATATCTTCGGATACAGCTAAGCACATTACTCCGCCAACCTCGGACTCTGGAAATGTTCTAACGACTCATCGCCAGAGTGCCTGCTGCAGCATCTTCCAGACAAGGTAAATGGGTGTATGAAGGGGTTAAAATATATCTGCAGGTATACAGGGAGTCCTTAGTATAGCAGGGATGCATACAGGATACCTGCAAGCTGATATTAAACCCCCAAAGACCATTTTATTTAATAGATATCTATACATATATATTCAGGCACTGTACCGTGTATAAGTTTCACTGGATGTGCACTGAGCTCTGTCTGTGTTTCATGTTCTGTCTCTGGTTTTAAATATAGCAGGGATGCCACAGTATAGCAGAGGTACCCACATACATGCCCAGGTATCCTGAGCCTAGAGTAGGGGTTTAGGAAGGTGCGCAAGCTAAGGTTATAAAGCTGAGCACGTTTGCAGTGGTTTAAAAGTATTTTTATCATGTGTGCCAGTAATAAGGCTTGTGATTGTAGGGAATATACACTCACTCCGCCCCTGACACCAGAATAAGAACTCATAACTTTTAGCCCACAGAAGACAGACACCACATCTTTTATTAAACGGGTATAGTTTAATGTGTATAGATATTAATAACCTGTATATGAACTGAGGGCTTTCTAAGTCATGGATTCCGGAAGGCACAGATGGCTACTAGTTGGTGCCTCTGTGTCTGTCCGGAGGCCGTACTTGAAAGGCGCAGAGATGCCAAGGTGTTAGGACAGGAGGGGCACTGCCGTTATTCTGGAGTACCCATATCCTGGCCCGACACAAGGCAAGCCAACACCATTTGCCACAATCCTGACTCTGGAGCCGGAGCAGAGGGTGGGCTCAGTATGCAAAGAGGCGGAGGGGCCAAGTTAACCCATGCCCCCTTGTTACCTGAGAAAAGGTGCCCGCCCTGCTTTACAATACTGGCAAATCGGTGATTGGCTGGCAGGAGAATTCCCATGCTCTGGTAAGCTGTCCAGGTTAGTGTGTGAGAGCCTGAACGCTTAAGGGGACCTGCAGCCAATGGGGAGCACAGATTCCAAGCGCAGACCAACAGCGGCGAATTCGAAGATGCTCAGAACTGAACAGACGCGAGCCGGCTTCAAGGATTTTAAAAGCAGGTATTGCATGCAGAAAACAGTTCCAGGACTTGTGTAACTACCGGTCATTGGAAAGTGCTCTAAAAAGGTGATCTTAAGGAATTTCGTTACGGAAACAGATTTATTCGTTAGCTCCATCCCCAGTAAGTGTGTTAATCTTGAATTGCGTAACTTTGTGTGTCTGTCTTTTACAAGAAATAAATTACCATTTATTTTACCATCTTGTTTTGCTCAATCAAATGATCCCAGTTATAAAAGGGTGTAGTAGAACCCGGTCTGAGAGTGCCCGCCCAGCACTCCTCCATTTTTATGATGCCCACTTACAATCGCCAATGAAAGTAAAAAAATTGTTCTGAGCCGTCTATAAAACAAAGAAAGGAAAGCTTTGGATAATGTTCAGGGGGAGGGGGGTGGGGTAGTATCGTTTAAGGCAAGAGAAACCATAGGACAAGACTTTACACCGTCAAACTAGAGGGGGGCAGACTTCCCTTTACTGAAAAAGTAGTAGATACATGGAAGAAAATACAAGCAGAGGTGGCTGGGGCTAATAAAATGTTTGGGACAGATATTGGTCTTAAATCTCATGTAGTCTATATAGGACGGCTTGATGGGTGAAACAGCCCGGGATCTGTGTGTCTGTGAAATGTAGCCACCTGAAATGTGGGCTATAATTACATAGTTACATAGTTGCATTGCTACATAGTTGCATTGTTACATAGTAGATGAGGTTGGGAAAAAATACATATTTCCATCAAGTTCAACATATGCTACATTTAGACGAGATACTTTATCCTATATTTGTATTTATAATTAATCCGTTATTAACGAGGCAAGCCGCTTTTTCGTCTTCATTTTTGTTTACTTTGGATTGAAGCAGGGGATCTCCAGAGCTGAACCCCATTAACCCCATTCATTTGCACTCCGGGGACCCCCTGCTTCAGGAGAAACTTACCTCCGTAGTAGATGCCGGTAGCTGCTTTGCTCCGCTAGCAGGGTTCACGTAATGGCGGAGTTTCAAAGCTCCCGCGCCCTGCCGGCCAATAGGATGCCGTGACGTCACCAGGTTCTGCTGCCTGTTTACTCGGGAGCTTTAAACTTTAAACCCAGCTACAGTAGTTCATCCGGAGCAGATACCGGCACCCCCTTTGTAGGTAAGTATCTCTGGAAGCAGGGGGTCCCCGGAGCTGAAATAAATGGGGATCAGCTCCAGAGACCCCCTGCTTCAAACCCGTGTTAAAAAAGGAACACGTGTAAAAGAGCATGAATTGCTCCTTTAATATATACAATATGATCAGAACGTGATGCCAGTTGCTAGCTGTGAACAATGGTAGGTTCTTGACGTTCCAGGAACTGAAAGAACAAATGGGACTGCCTCAAACAACTCACTTCCCTTATATACAAGTAATGCATTATTGCAAGACTGTGGAAAGTTATAAATCAGATCTATTGGGAATAGATGTTTTTGATGACTTTTTTTTGGAGGATGCTAATAGTACCAAATATTCTATCTCAGGTTTGTATGATTGGATTAGGGACAAGGACTATGGGAAGGATCTAAGAAAAATGTTCACTAGATGGGGAAAAAAATTCCCAGGAACTGAAGGCGTTGACGTGTTACGCAAAGGGTTAACTCAGGTTAGGACAATGATAGTTTCCGAGGAGTGGAGGGAGATGCAATATAAGACACTGCATAGGGCTTATTATGCTTTTGATATCAATGATAAGGGGATAGAGAAAACTCAAAATAAGTGTCCTGAGTACTCCCAGGAAGGAGCAGATTTAACACACTGTTTGTGGGATTTTACCACTACCTTCAAGCCTGACACATTGTGCAGTATATCACTATGGGGGAGTATATATAACTTAATCTTTGCAATTATACTCTGCATAAAATAGTTACATAAGGTACCATTAACCCTTACCCACTATGAATTGACTATTATCAGTCATATATTTTATAATACCCTGCCCATTTGCCAACATCTAGGGCATGTACAGATCGTTTGAACAAACAAAATTACACTTTTTGTTAATAAGGCTAAATATTTCTAAGTGCCCACGCATGCGCGATAGGAACAATCTTTTATTTTGAGGAAATTTTCTAAGTCCCGACGCATGCGCGATATGAACAATGTTTATTTTGTGGAAATTTTCTAAGTCCCGACGCATGGGCACTGCGCGCAACTATAGATGGCAGTTAGCCAGAAATGTCGGAGTCCGAACGCATGCGCATCATGCCTGGACTATGGCAGTACTGTTGCCTGAGTCCCTTGCACATGCGCCTCTAAATGAGGGATTTCGGGAGTTTCCGCGCATGTGCAGTCATATGTATATCGGGCTAGAATTTACAAATATTCGCGCATGCGCATAGCACTAATTTTGATTTGGCCATTTCTACTCTAAGTGCCCACGCATGCGCAGTGGGTTTCATTCTGGTCTGTTGGATTTCTTGAGTCCGCGCGCATGCGCATTGGACTCAAATTTCGCCGATTTATGCCAGACTGTTATAAAAGCCCTAAAAACACTCGTTTTTACACACCAATTCAGCACTTTTGTTGCTGTATGTGTGGGAACCTACACAGATGGTTTATTAAGCATTTTTGTAATTTGAGGGGTGTAGTTTGACAACGGACCAACTGCGCATGTGCAACAGGTGTAAACTGTTCAATCTGTAATCAAGGTATTGTTTGGGTATATAAGGGTTCATTCTTCCTCCCCCAAGCAAATTTGTCCCTGAGGAAGCTCCTTTGCTGGAGGGAAACGCGCGTTGGACACGCCATGTTGTCAGTCTCCTACTTGGAGCTGCTTTTATGTAGTGTTCTGTAGTCTCCTGGCTTTATCTATGTAGATCTGAATTGGGTACTCCACTAACACTCAGTGCGCAAGCATTCCTGCTCTTTATATGATATAACCATTTGGAGTGTGCTGTAGAATGATTCAATGATTAATATGCTGTGAACATTTGCTTCACTATGCTGTGAATCATCTACCCTCCATCACTATACTATCAGTAGCACTTCTATATATATTGGATGGCAATACATGTATAACTAACATCCTTAAGTGCTCTGTGGTTTACAAGTCTAAGCAGGACTGCTGTAGTTTTACGACACATCTTAGTCACTGAGTGTGCACGTTTATTTATTTATTTACTATTACTTGTGTACCTGATCTCATAGGTGCCCCAGAGGGGTTCATACCCTGACTAAGTAGCGTTCTGTGTCCTGAAGCCTCTACTACTAATTGTCGTTTGAGACCACTCCAACACACATTCACTGACACAGACGCTAGGTACTGTCAATTTAATTTATTTTTAATGCACATTACACGACGTTTTTGGTAACATATGTTTTATGGAAAATATATTAAAAGTTAAATTTTAAATCAAGTAGGAGTGCAGTATAGTGAATTCTTTTAGGAAATACATCCATTTTGTGTTTTCCTTCCCCCCCTTTTTCTGACTGTTTGTGGGATTGTCTGCTTATTTCTGATTTTGGGGATAACGTTCTGCAGTATATAGAGGAAGTTATTGGGGTAACTACAATAAAAGAGCCCTTAGCCTGGCTGTCTGGAAATATGAAAAGTTGGAAAGAGGTTAATGTAAGGAACAATGTCCCCAGGCCAGCAGAGGTTGTCTTGCTTGCAGCAGGGAAAACCGTGTTGGTGAAAGGGATAAAGCCGTAACCCCCCCACTTCGGAATAAATTGATGATGGATAAATTAGAAGCCGAGACAAATAAAGAATTAAGAACTGCGATTTTTTTTTTTTTTTTTTAAGAATGGGAAACGTTTATTGATACTATGTCACAACAAGATAGGGATTCAATCATACAGACATTTGAGCATACCTCTTGGGGTCTCCTCAGACTGATTGCGATGGGACATAGATAATTTCGCCCTTGAGGAAAAATTATAGTACTGTATATTGTTGTTGGGGGAGATGGTGAATGGGGAGTCTTATGCCAGATTCTTTTAGGAGGCTGTGTGGTGATCGCTTTGATGTTAAATCTTTGAAAATGTTATCATCTGTTTTTTTTCTCTTATTATTTGTGTTAATATGTTGCATTTTTAAGTTATAAGTATGATGAGCAATACTAAAAATAAGTTGATGTAAAAGTATGTTTTTCTGTGTATCTTATTGTTTTTTCAGTATTGTAATGTTGTAGTTTAATGCTTGTAAACCCAATAAAACTATTTAAAACAAAAATATATACAGTATAATTATAATGTATCCCTATAATTAATCTTGAACTTAAGTGCAAATCCAATATACTGCATACAAATAAATAATAATATTAATAGCGATAGTAAATAAGTAAAGGGGTCATCCCTTAAGGTTGGAGGAAAGGAGATTTCACCAGCAACAAAGGAAAGGGTTCTTTACAGTAAGGGCAGTTGCAGTGTGGAATTCATTACCCATGGAGACTGTGATGGCAGATATAATAGATTTGTTCAAAAAAAGGTTGGACATCATTTAGATAGGAAAGCTATACAGGGATATACCAAATAAGTATACATGGGAAAGATGTTGTACTGGGAGTAATCTGATTGCCATTCTTGGAGTCAGGAAGGAATTTATTTTTCCCCTTATGAGATATCATTAGATGATATGACACTGGGGGTTTTGTTTGCCTTCCTCTGGATCAATATACTGTAAGCACAGATATAGGATAAGGATCTGTCTAAATGTAGCATAGGTTGAACTTGATGGACGTCTGTCTTTTTTCAACATCATCTAGTATGTAACTATGTGTAACTATTTTCATGTAACATTGTTAAAAGCTTAAATCTGACCAAAAATTCTTATATATATATATATATATATATATATATATATATATATATATATATATATATATACGCTGTGAATCCGCAGAAGAGTCACGTGTGTTAAAACCGGCTTTTCTCCCCCCAGAGTGAATGCATTGTGTGTGTGTGTGTGTGTGTTTGCGTGTGTATATATTTTTGCTGCTAAAACACGGCACAAAAGACAAGGTTTTTATTTACTGCTCATCTCTTTATCGCTTTGTTCGCCTCCTTTAAAGCGTATCGGGGTGGAAACAAGGAATTCAGGGTGTTAAATGAAGCTTGCTCATTGGATGCGAGCTCAGTGAATCCTGCCTGACAGGCTATTGTTCCCGCTTTGTTTTTCGGGGGGTGCTGCATGTTTGTGCTGGGTTTTAGGCTGTTGTGGCAGGAGTGTGTGTGTATGTGTGTCACAGAGGAGTGAATTGCATTCTAATTGCGGTAATGCCACATTAGCTGTTGCTTTGAATGATTCCAAAGTTCTTCATTTCGTCTGCATGGTCAGATATGTAATGACCACCTGGGGTGAGGGGTTAACCATATAACTTCAATAGTGCCCATGGGGTCTGGAAGTTGTGGTGTCGGGGGTACACCCCCCTCCCCCACCGGGTTTATATATATACACATTATGGTAATATATGTAGGTCACTGATTTACTATCCCCGTTAAAAAAATAGCCTCTGCCCTATCCCACCGAAACTGAAGTCAATGGGAGTTTCTATGCGATATTCGCCCGATCGGCACTATCGCAGGGTAAGGCCAGGTCCCCAGTAGCCGCTGCAGCACACGCGCCACACACCACAGCACAGCCCTCTATGGGGCAGGCCCCAGTGACTGTGTGTGTGTGGGCGCCCAAAGCGCTGTGATGCGTACGCTGGCAGGGAAGACAAGAGTTTGGTCTTCCCGCACCGCGATCACATGGTCGGCGCGCACCAATGGAAGGGCAGATATGCCCAGTCATGGCCGCGCCCCCTGTCATGGCCCTGCCCCTCCCGCGCTCCCCTAGAGACCGACTGCGGCTGAAGTCTCTTCACGCGCCGCCATGCCACCAGGCGCGCGTGCGGCAGTGAGGACTGGGGCTGTAGCCTAAGGAGTAACCCCACTGGCAGCATTCGTAGAGGGGATGAATAGCGCAGTAAATGGTTTTATTTTGATTTCCATTGAATGTACAGTAACTGACAGAACAAATACATTAAATTTCAATAGAGGGCGGTGGATACGTGGAACATCCTCCCAGCAGTGGTGGTAGGGGCAAATACAGTAAGGGAATTCAAACACACTTGGGATAGACATCAGGCTAAAGCCTAAATCGGAAAGAAATCCTGGAGGTCATACAGTATAATCTTGTATTGTATGTCTTTATTTATATAGCGCCATTAATGTACATAGCGCTTCACAGTAGTAATACATGTGGTAATCATATAAATAACAAATAATATAAATAACAGGTCATGGGAATAAGTGCTTCAGACATAAAAGTAACATTAAGGAAGGAGTCCCTGCTCCGAGGAGCTTACAATCTAATTGGTAGGTAGGGGAACGTATAGAGACAGTAGGAGGGAGTTCTGGTAAGTGCGTCTGCAGGGGGCCAAGCTTTATGTATCATGTGTCCAGGATTATCCAGTGCTATTCGTATGCTTCTTTAAGCAAGTGTGTCTTAAGGTGGATAGAGAGGGTGCTAGTCGGGTATTGAGGGGAAGGGCATTCCAGAGGTGCGGGGCAGAAAGTGAGAAAGGTTTAAGGCGGGAGAGGGCTTTAGATACAAAGGGGGTAGAAAGAAGACATCCTTGAGAGGAACGCAAGAGTCGGGATGGTGCATAGCGAGAAATTAGGGCTGAGATGTAAGGAGGAGCAGAAGAGTGTAAAGCTTTAAAAGTGAGGAGGAGAATTGAGTGTGAGATGCGGGATTTGATCGGAAGCCAGGAGAGGGATTTCAGGAGGGGAGATGCGGAGGCGGATTTAGGAAAGAGTAGAGTGATTCTGGCAGCAGCGTTTAGGATAGATTGTAGGGGAGACAGGTGAGAGGCAGGAAGGCCGGACAGCGGGAGGTTACAGTAATTGAGACGGGAGAGAATGAGGGCCTGAGTCCCTTTCTATTCACCTTGAGAAAGGACTTGTTGTAGTCCGAAACGCGTTGGTGTGTATCTTTTTTGTATCTGACCATTAAATAAGCCTGCACTGTGGGAACGCATCCTTGCATTTTTTGGCATAGCCTCGTGGATCTAGTGCTCCGTTTTCTCCCCTCCTTTGCTACATTTGCTCTTCAACAGGCGGAGGCACAGTTAACCCGTGGACACCTGGACACCTGAGGACCCACTCTTCATCGTGGACACCTTCCCATGTGAGTCTCTCCAGGATAGTTCTGGACTTTATTCATAATGATTGTTCCTTTATAGATGCTTACTACTCAAACATCCTTACTACCATGCATTGTGGGATTGTAGTGTTTACATGCATCTTTTGGACATTTCATATTTATATCCATTATTGGGTTAATCCACTTTTCTACAATCAAGACATGTGTAGTGTTCGCTGTATTCTTTAGAGCACCATACAACGTTTTCATCATTGTATCTGTGCAGGTCAGTGTCTGTGCAGGTCAGTGTCTGTGCAGGTCAGTGTCTGTGCAGGTCTGTGTCTGTGCAGGTCAGTGTCAGTGGCTGTGCAGGTTTGTGTCTGTGCAGGTCTGTGTCTGTGCAGGTCAGTGGCTGTGCAGGTCAGGGTCAGTGGCTGTGCAGGTCAGGGTCAGTGGCTGTGCAGATCTGGCTGTGTGTCTGTAGGTCAGAGAGAAAAAGGGGGATAGAGAGAATGGAGGAGGGTAGAGACACTGGACGAGGGAGGGGGAGACAGAATAGAGGGGATTGAGAGAGAGAAAATGGAGGAGCGGAGGAAGAGAGAGAATGGGGGGAGGGAATGGAGATTGGGTGGGAAGGGGTAGGAAAAGGAGAGAATGGGGGGTGGGAAGGGAGAGAGAATGGGGGGAGGAATGGAGAGAAACTGGGGGGGAAGGAAGGGAGAGAAACTAGGGGGAGGGAAGAGCGAGAGACTGATGGGGGGAGGGGGTGAGAGAAAAAGGGGAGGCCCCAGTGAGAGGGGCCCTCCAAGACCCCCAGTGAGAGGGGCCCTCCAAGACCCCCAGTGAGAGGGGCCCTCCAAGACCGCCCGTGAGAGGGGCCCTCCAAGACCCCCAGTGAGAGGGGCCCTCCAAGACCCCCAGTGAGAGGGGCCCTCCAAGACCCCCAGTGAGAGGGGCCCTCCAAGACCCCCAGTGAGACAGGCTCCCCCTGTTTTCCGTTTTTCATCTTTCACATTATAGTTCATCTAGTTCAGGAGTGGCCAACTCCGCTCCTCAAGGGCCACCAACAGGTCAGGTTTTCAGGATATCCCTGCTTCGGCACAGGTGGCTCAGCCGTTGACTGCACCACCTGTGCTGAAGCAGGGATATCCTTAAAGGCCGTTTTTTCCCCCTTCATTTTTTAAAATACAGGATTGAAGGGGGTTTCCAGAGGCGAACCCCGTTAATTCCAGCTCCGGGGCCCCCTGCTTCCGGTGATATTTACCTCCGTAGTAACTGCTGGTAGCCGCTTCGGGGTTCAGTATATGGCCGCTCTCAAAGCTCCCGCGCCCTGCGGGCCAATATTAAGCCGTGTCATCCCCCGGCACAGCTTCCGATTGGCCCATGTGACGCGGGAGCTTTAAACTGCAGGAAACTGTCGAGATACTGACACCCCCTTCGGAAGAAAGTATCTCCGGGAGGAGGGGGTCCCCGAAGCGGAAATTAATGGGGTTCAGCTCCAGAGACCCCTCCTTCAATCTTGTATTAAAAAATGAAAGTGGGGGCGGGGGGGGGGGAGGAACAGCCTGGACTGTTCCTTTAAAACCTGACCTGTTGGTGGCCCTGTTCTAGGTCGTGGGACGACATTACCCCAGCAGCCTCGTGCGTTTCAGGCTTTGTTTCAGGGCGACTAACGACAACGAACTGAAAAAACCAAGCAACAGAATAAGGAGGGGCGACAAGAACTGGAAACATTCAATGCAGAACAGAGGCCCTAACTACTGTGTAACACGGGGTGCAGAACAGAGGCCCTAACTACTGTGTAACACGGGGAGCAGAACAGAGGCCCTAACTACTGTGTAACACGGGGTGCAGAGCAGAGGCCCTAACTACTGTGTAACACGGGGAGCAGAACAGAGGCCCTAACTACTGTGTAACACAGGGAGCAGAACAGAGGCCCTAACTACTGTGTAACACGGGGTGCAGAGCAGAGGCCCTAACTACTGTGTAACACGGGGAGCAGAACAGAGGCCCTAACTACTGTGTAACACAGGGAGCAGAACAGAGGCCCTAACTACTGTGTAACACGGGGTGCAGAGCAGAGGCCCTAACTACTGTGTAACACGGGGAGGAGAACAGAGGCCCTAACTACTGTGTAACACAGGGAGCAGAACAGAGGCCCTAACTACTGTGTAACACGGGGTGCAGAGCAGAGGCCCTAACTACTGTGTAACACGGGGAGCAGAGCAGAGAGCCCTAACTACTGTGTAACACGGGGTGCAGAGCAGAGGCCCTAACTACTGTGTAACACAGGGAGCAGAACAGAGGCCCTAACTACTGTGTAACACGGGAAGCAGAGCAGAGGCCCTAACTACTGTGTAACACGGGGAGCAGGGCAGAGGCCCTAACTACTGTGTAACATAGGGAGCAGAGCAGAGGCCCTAACTACTGTGTAACACAGGGAGCAGAGCAGAGAGCCCTAACTACTGTGTAACATGGAGAGCAGAGCAGAGAGCCCTAACTACTGTGTAACACGGGGTGCAGAGCAGAGGCCCTAACTACTGTGTAACATAGGGAGCAGAACAGAGGCCCTAACTACTGTGTAACACAGGGAGCAGAACAGAGGCGCTAACTACTGTGTAACACGGAGAGCAGAACAGAGGCCCTAACTACTGTGTAACACGGGGTGCAGAGCAGAGGCCCTAACTACTGTGTAACACGGGGAGCAGAGCAGAGGCCCTAACTACTGTGTAACATAGGGAGCAGAGCAGAGGCCCTAACTACTGTGTAACACAGGGTGCAGAACAGAGGCCCTAACTACTGTGTAACACAGGGAGCAGAGCAGAGGCCCTAACTACTGTGTAACACGGGGTGCAGAGCAGAGGCCCTAACTACTGTGTAACACGGGGAGCAGAGCAGAGAGCCCTAACTACTGTGTAACACGGGGTGCAGAGCAGAGGCCCTAACTACTGTGTAACACAGGGTGCAGAACAGAGGCCCTAACTACTGTGTAACACAGGGAGCAGAGCAGAGGCCCTAACTACTGTGTAACACAGGGAGCAGAACAGAGGCCCTAACTACTGTGTAACACGGGGAGCAGAACAGAGGCCCTAACTACTGTGTAACATAGGGAGCAGAACAGAGGCCCTAACTACTGTGTAACACGGGGAGCAGAGCAGAGGCCCTAACTACTGTGTAACACAGGGAGCAGAACAGAGGCCCTAACTACTGTGTAACACAGGAAGCAGAACAGAGGCCCTAACTACTGTGTAACACGGGGTGCAGAACAGAGGCCATAACTACTGTGTAACACAGGGAGCAGAGCAGAGGCCCTAACTACTGTGTAACACAGGGAGCAGAGCAGAGGCCCTAACTACTGTGTAACACGGGGAGCAGAGTAGAGGCCCTAACTACTGTGTAACACAGGGTGCAGAACAGAGGCCATAACTACTGTGTAACACAGGGAGCAGAGCAGAGGCCCTAACTACTGTGTAACACAGGGTGCAGAACAGAGGCCATAACTACTGTGTAACACAGGGAGCAGAGTAGAGGCCCTAACTACTGTGTAACACAGGGTGCAGAACAGAGGCCATAACTACTGTGTAACACAGGGAGCAGAGCAGAGGCCCTAACTACTGTGTAACACAGGGAGCAGAGCAGAGGCCCTAACTACTGTGTAACACGGGGAGCAGAACAGAGGCCCCTAACTACTCTGTAACACAGGAAGCAGAGCAGAGGCTCTAACTACTGTGTAACACGGGGAGCAGAACAGAGGCCCTAACTACTGTGTAACACAGGGAGCAGAGCAGAGGCCCTAACTACTGTGTTACACGGGGAGCAGAACAGAGGCCTTAACTACTGTGTAACACGGGGAGCAGAACAGAGGCCCTAACTACTGTGTAACATGGGGAGCAGAACAGAGGCCTTAACTACTGTGTAACACGGGGAGCAGAACAGAGGCCCTAACTACTGTGTAACACGGGGAGCAGAACATAGGCCCTAACTACTGTGTAACACGGGGAGCAGAACAGAGGCCCTAACTACTGTGTAACACGGGGAGCAGAACAGAGGCCCTAACTGATTGCGCCGTCTGTGCTGACGCTGAAATATGTAAATTTTCAGGCTGGAAAGGGGCAAAATAATTTCAGGACGGGGTATACGTCAGGATTCCTTTAGTAGGGCCATTGACCAAGAGTTTTGGGGGTTACTTCAGAGGCAATCAGGGGGTCCCTGGATACAGGAAAGTTAAACTCTGCTGAACCCGCCCAAATAGCATGGATTGCGGCTTTAATTTAGGTTATCACTCATTTTGACTTCAACCCACGACATTATCCCCTCATTCTGTGACTTCTCGCTCTCGTACCCTCGCGCCTCTTTTTTTTGCACTGTGTTGGTCGGGCGCCGGGACGCTGCAGGTCTGGGACTTTGCGTTGAAGACACGGAACGCCATCCTCGCTGCTTCCCAGCTTGCAGTTGGGGGGTGGGGGGCATCAGGCGAGTGCTTTAACGCGCGTGTTATTCCCACGCGGGGCTCTCCGCCGCGCACAGAGAATACACACAGGCTGGCGCCCGAAACAGGGTCACTTCTCCTACGTTCGATCGGTTCATTGCCTGCTACGAAGGAAGGATGCTCGGGGGGGGTGGCGGGAGGGGTCCTTACCCCTTCCTGCCGGAGGGGTGGGGGACCCTTTGCAATGCAGGTGTCCTCATTTAACCCATTCAGTGCTGGTGAGGATTCCCCTAAATTATGTATGTCTTTATTTATATAGCGCCATCCATGTACCCAGCGCTGTACAATACACGTGACAAAATATTATAACACATAATGGGAGTAAGCGCTTCAGCCAAAACACTAGCAAAAGGAGACCCCGCCCCGAAGAGCTTACAATCTAAATGGGGAGAACTTACAGAGATAGTAGGAGGGTGTTCTGGTAAGGGCGTCTGCAAGGGGCCGAGGTCAGTGCCTATGAGATATATATTATCAGCCAGCGGGGCCACCCATATGCTTCGTTAAAGAGGGGTGTTTTAAGATGGGTCCTAATTTGGAGAGAGAGGGGGTGGGCAGTTAAAGCTGCAGTCCTGTTCGGTTTCTGGTTCCTTTGCTTTTTATTTACCTGAACCAAACTGATCCGGGGTTATCATCCGAACCCTGGCACCTCCCTGTGCCTTTTTGACGTACAAGATACGTAATCATTAACATGCTTGTTTTCTAGGGCAGGGGGGGGGGTCAAATCCAGTCCTCAAGAGCCCCCAACAGATCACGTTTTAAGGATAGCTCTGCTTCAGCACAGGTGGCTCACTGATTGAGCCACCTGTGCTGAAGCAGGGACTGATTGAGCCACCTGTGCTAAAGATAGGACTGATTGAGCCACCTGTGCTGAAGCTGGAATATCCTGAAAGCCTGACCTGTTGAGGATCTCGAAACCCCTGGTCTACCCTACAAATTCCTTGAGCACCTCTTTTCGGCGCTAGCTTTGCCACGCCGTGCAACCCAGGAAACACTTCAACACAGATTCGCCATCTTCCGGCGCTCGCCGCGTCTCGCCAACCCTCATCCTCGAAATAAGAACAAAACACTCTTCATTTTTCTTGACCGCGCAACATTTTGAACAGAAATGCCGAAAAGGTTTGAGGAACCTACAGCACATTGCCCAGTTACCCCCGCTCCGGCAGTGAAGGCGTTAACCCTGCTAATGACACCAAGAAGAATATATTGCCAGCGCCCCATTCTATTTTGACTTTGATTCAAACTATTCAACTTTTGATATACACAGAAAGAATGAATGCATGCAGATGCAACGCTTTGTTTTAACTTGTATAGGGTGGTTCTTGTTTGGTCGCTGCATAAATCATCGGCGTTTCAAAAGAGGACACTGTCCCTTTAATAAAAACAAAAATATACACACACGCACCCCCCTCTCTCCCGGATACTTCCTGCGTATGAAAGCTGCAGGTGGTGGAATCCCAGCGCGGCCATTGTTTGCGGGATAAAGACATACAGGGCGACACAATCGGCGCGCTCAGCAACACGGGGCGAGAAAAAAAACCGGGCTTTATGGGATAATAAATTAGCCCGGGCCGTCCCAGCACCCGGCTTTGTGAGAGGGCATATCCGGTAACCCGGGCACCGGCTATTATTACCCGTTTCTCATTGAACTCGGGGTTAAATGAATTAACCTGTTCTTTCTGTGCGCAGGAGCTGCCATCGTTAAATGTCGCAGAATGGGTGCAGGTGTGATTCAATGTGTCCCGTCCACCCGTCCCCCCCGTCCGTGCCGCGGCTATTTTTGCCGGCTGGGAGGGAGTATTACTTTGCTTACAGCAAATAAAAATATCATTAAAAAAATGCCTTTCCCCATCATCTCTTAGCAAGCAGTGCTTCCACTGCAGCTAGGGATTCTGGGTAATGACATGCAGATGAGCAGACAGCTCACCCTCAGCTGGAAGGCAGTCTCCATACACTGCTCATTACAGTGCAGTCCTACGCCCTCAGGTACTTACCTGGTGCCACCCTCCTCTTCCAGCGCCATACCGTCCCATTGCCATGGCAACGTGATGCTGTGTGATGTCACGTTGCCGCCACCAAATGTTGCCACCTTGTGCCCGGGTCCTAATGGGAAATCGCCCACTGCCAACGTCTGTTCCGGGGGGGGGGGGACATCGAGCCCGCTCCAGCGTTCTCTGCCATACGAGTCGGTGCTGGATCGTGGTTGCGTTACCCCACCACGGACCACTCCCCCCCCCCCCATTCCCGATAGTCTATTTCACTGTAATGTGTTGCACGCTTCTCTGGCAGTGAAATCCTGTTGCACACCCATCCTCCATCGCACTGGTTACCCCCCAGCCCGTATCCTAATACAGGGGAGGGGCCAACTCCAGTCCTCAAGGGCCACCACCAGGTTGGGTTCTTCAGCGCATGTGGCTCAATCAGTCCCTGCTTCAGCACAGGTGGCTCAATCAGTCCCTGCTTCAGCACAGGTGGCTCAATCAGTCCCTGCTTCAGCACAGGTGGCTCAATCAATCCCTGCTTCAGCACAGGTGGCATGTCTTTGACTGAGCCACTGATTGAGCCCCCTGTGCTGAAGCAGGCATATTTTGGAACCTGACCTGTTGGTGGCCCTTGTGGACTGGAGTTGCCCCACCCCTGATCTAACATCAAGTTAGCGAGCTAGCCTGAAATCCACCAACATCTGGCAGCCTCTGGTCCTTGTTTGATTTAGGTTTTCCCCCTAAGACGACCACCCTGCCTGGGAGAGCAGCGCCGGACAGCAGCTCGCCACGCATGGACGGCAGGATGAGCTGTGTTTGTGTTGCATGTCAGGGGACCCAGGCTTGGAATTCTAGCCCTCAATTATTTTTGGGTTTGCGATTTCTACTGCAACACATCAAAAGAAAGTTGTTCAGCGCAGAGGTCTTCCAGCTGCGAGTCTTGGGGGGCTTATTCTGTCAGCTCCATTAGCGCTGTACCGTGCCATCTGCACTGAAAGCCCCATCGACTTGAATGGGTCTTTTGGGCAGATCGCCCGGAACCGCACTAACGCAGCTTACAGAATACGCCCCTTGGACTTTTACTGCTGCTGATATTTGGTCACTACAGGTTGTATTATACACTAGTTTTTCAGAAGTGAAATTAGGTCTTAAACCATCTCGCTGTGATACATACATCCACTTGCTCAAGGTCACAAGTAGCTGACATTGGAACAGGTTCACCCACTTCAGGGGCAGTCACGTTACCACTAAACCACAACTTCTCCTCATGAGCTAGAACCGTCTTTGAAACAGCTACACTATGTATAAAGTTGGTCTTTTCCATTTCAAAATACTTTTGCCAAGAGCAAATTCTACGAGGAACTAGAATCGGGGCGGCCAAATCTAGTCTTTAAGAGCCACCAATAGGTCAGGTATTCAGGATATCCCTGCTTCAGCACAGGTGGCTCCATCAGTCCCAGCTTCAGCACAGGTGGCGCAATCGGTGACTCAGTCTTTGACTGAGCCACCTGTGCTGAAGCAGGGATATCCTGAAAACCGGACCTGTTGGGGGCCCTTGAGGACTGGAGTTGGCCAGCCCTGAACTAGCCAACGTTGGCAACTCTTGGAGAAGACCAACTTTCCTGTGGATGTTCTACGGATATGCTTTCTAGACTTCTTCAACCCTTCTCAGTATATCCGTGGTACAGTGGATAACGGGCAAATTGACTTCTCGGGGGGGGGAAGGGGGGGAATGGGAGGAAGACCTTTCGTGCAGGCCCATTAAAATATATTATTACAACCTGACAACCAAGCCCGATTAAAATGCTCGTCCATTAAAAGGTATGACAGGTACAGATGTAGCCAGTATTCTTGCGCCCGTAAACACATCCGTGTTGTAAAGAATACCACATTCCATTGGCGAATTGGGCGGGGCATTATTTTGCCCGGTGGCAAACATTCGTTTGTGTGTCGCCAAGTCAAATCTCCAACACCAGCGTGGGCACGCAGGGCGGCCACATCTGTATATTGACCTGCGACATACAGTAAGCGCAAAAGAAGAGTTAGCTCCTTCGTGAAGTTAATCTTGGCATTGCCTAGCCATTTGGGCAACTTGTTAATTGATTAACTCCAGGTACAACACATATAAATATTTCCCCGTTTGAAGGTCCACCCCAAAAACTCTAGTATAATCTATAAATATTTGTATTTCACACAACACCAGCATACTGTAAGCCACTGGGTTTGTCTTTCAACCCTTTTAAACGTATTTCTTGCACCACATTTAAAAATGTCTTTTATAGGCGAGTACAAGAATCTTATGAATCTTTCTCTGTTCCAAAATGCGTAGTAGGATCCTAAAAGCCTGCAGCAAGTCCCTAATGTACACCGCTTCATTTGGCCAAGCTAAAGACGCCTGTCACGTGTCATTCATTGCGACGTTTCAGTGGTTTTCCGGAAGGCATGGAACAGAAAACAGAGCTTCCATTAAAATGTTATTTTGTAGCTTGGGAAGTCTCCATAACTCACTTATTTCAGACTCCCAGTGTAACAGTAACCACGTTATTTGTACACTTAAGGGGTTCTGTAACTTTTCAGGACCCTACAAAACAAGGGTTAATGACTTAAAGCAGCTCCCCGCCCACAGAAGCGTATACCAGATGCAGTCACATACCGATAGTATCTCGCCCCCTGGGCATGTCCTGCTCTTTAAAAAGTTTGTCTAGTGCTTAAAAAAACTTGATTTTCTTCACTTCTATTTTGTGAGGTTCTTGTGGCGACCTTCAGGCTACACTGGGCAGAACTCCATTTAAACCTCCCAGACACTTAATATTCCAAATGCTTATATTTCCAGAACAGAGCACTTACATGTTTAACATAGCATTAAAGCAGGGGGTCCCCGAAGCTGAACCCCATTCATTTCAGCTCTGGGGACCCCTGCTTCCGGAAATACTTACCTCCCGAAGGGTGCGCTTGTATCTCTGCACAGTGTAAAGCTCCCGCGTCCCG
The DNA here is from genome assembly GCF_040206685.1 of Ascaphus truei. Taxonomy (NCBI): domain Eukaryota; kingdom Metazoa; phylum Chordata; class Amphibia; order Anura; family Ascaphidae; genus Ascaphus; species Ascaphus truei. The sequence goes on from NC_134504.1 coordinate 17,659,253, forward strand.
CAGGGCAATAGGAAGCGAACCTGGTGACGGCACAGCTTCCTATTGGCCCGCAGGGTGCGAGAGCTTAGAAACTCCGCCATTATGTGAACCCTGATAGGGGGTGCCGGTGGCTGTTCCACTCGTCTAAGGAGGTATCTCCAGAAGCAGGGGGTCCTTGGCTGCTTTCCAGTACCAAAATTTGAAACAAAAAAATGGCGGTGAGTGCGAACAATTACCTCAAAATGGGTGAGACTCGTGCTACATGAGCACGACTTAAAGAGACAATTCAAGAGGCACTTTAACATAAATATTTTTATTTAGTTTTAATATATGCAAACCTTTGATTACTTTTATTGAAAACTAATGACCTAAGCTGCTGATCAATTTGTTTTCCAGTGATCGATCAGCAAACATCCTGCTTCCCCGGGGTTCACTAAATGGCCGCCTTTCAGTGTCAATCAATCCTTCAGTCGGTGTAACTCAGCAGCTACAATATATTCTTCTAAGGTAACATTATCTATTGTTACAGTTTGCGGCTCAAGCTGCTGGGAACACTGGCAACAAATGATCACAAACAGGAAAGTGTTGCAAAGATCTTGCACTGCTGGGGAGGTGGGCTAAAGCCTGCTATAGAAATCAAAGGATACTCAGTATATTAATACTGATTAAAAATGGCATTAAGAATTGAATTTTAAAATAAAAAAATGTAGCAAGTATTATCTAATACTACAGATGTTAGAGCAGCTTTGCAAACTGGTTGAGGACATTCAGAGATGCCACTTTGTTACTGACATGACAGGAGGAGAGAATGAGGGGACGCTTAAAACACCCTATGATAAATGCAACCAGAGTGCCCTCTTGTGGCTGAAATTAGAATATTCAGAAATAATATTTTGCATAGTTTTTGTAAGGTGTATAGCCAGAGGGTGCTGAGTGTCAATCTATACATGTCCAATTAGGGGTTTAATTGTCAAAGAGGGTCATTTGGAACATACATCTCATAGTGTCAGTGGGGTGTTATCACCTAAAGAGCTATTTTCCCATACTGTACATAATTATAGGGGACAAAAACTGTGCAGTTATTTTATGATTAAAAAAATAGAAGAAAAAAAAGGGATGTTAAAGAACAATTCAAGTTCTCCCGTGATCGATCCACAAAATCCTGTTTCCCAGGGTTCATTAAATGGCCACCTTTCAGTTTAAATCAAAGCTGCAGTTAGTGTAACTCGACAGCTACAATGTATTCTTATATTAATATGGTAACTTTATCTATTGTTACAGTTTGCAGCTCAAACTGCTGGGAACATTGGCAACAAATGATCACAAACAGGAAACTGTTGCAAAGATCTTGCACAGCTGGGGAAATGGGCTAAAGCCTGCTATAGAAATCAAAAGATATTCTGTATATAATAAAAACTAAAATCTGTATATAAATCAAAAGATACTCTGTATATTAATACTCATTACAAATGGCATTAAGAGTTGATTTTTTTAAAATTGAAAAATGCAATAAGTATTATCTAATACTACAGAACTGATTTATTTAAATAAAAAAAAACAGAATATGGCTTGGATTGCCCCTTTAACATTGGAAGGATCTTTACTAAGGAATGATCAATCTCATACAATTGCACAAAAAAAGAACATTTTCACGGCTTATATTTCCAGAACAGAGCACTTACATGTTTAACATAGCATTAAAGCAGGGGGTCCCCGAAGCTGAACCCCATTCATTTCAGCTCTGGGGACCAGTGCTTCCGGAAATACTTACCTCCCGAAGGGTGCGCTTGTATCTCTGCACAGTGTAAAGCTCCCGCGTCCCGCAGGGCAATAGGAAGCGAACCTGGTGACGGCACAGCTTCCTATTGGCCCGCAGGGTGCGAGAGCTTAGAAACTCCGCCATTATGTGAACCCTGATAGGGGGTGCCGGTGGCTGTTCCACTCGTCTAAGGAGGTATCTCCAGAAGCAGGGGGTCCTTGGCTGCTTTCCAGTACCAAAATTTGAAACAAAAAAATGGCAGTGAGTGCGAACAATTACCTCAAAATGGGTGAGACTCGTGCTACATGAGCACGACTTAAAGAGACAATTCAAGAGGCACTTTAACATATATATTTTTATTTATTTATTAGTTTAAATAAAAAAAAACAGAATATGGCTTGGATTGCCCCTTTAACATTGGAAGGATCTTTACTAAGGAATGATCAATCTCATACAATTGCACAAAAAAAGAACATTTTCACGGCTGCTACCTACCATCTGTGGTGGAACCAGCTGTTGCTTCACCTCTAGTTAACATCACTGACATTATACTCCGTAGTAATAATAATAAATACTTCATCAGTACTCTATGTGACCACAGGATGTCAGTATCACATTATTTTTCTACTGTAAGATTGAGTTTGGTTAATCCACGCTCCCTGTGCCCAAGGATGGATATATAGTTATATACATGGGGTGACCAAACTTAGTCCTCAAGAGTCACCAACAGGCCAAATTTTAAGAATATCCCTGCTTCAGCACAGGGGGCTCAATCAGTGGCTCAGTCGAAGCAGGGGTAGCCTTGCAACCGGACTGTTGCTGGCCCTTAAGAACTGGAGATGCCTACCCTGCCTTAAAGCGTTGAGGACGGAGTTTGGCCGCCCCTGCCATACATATTGGGATGGAAGACGTGTTTGGACGTGATGACCGAAGCGCCCTCTATATAGGCAATCACCTCAGATGTCCGCTTCCAAATACCCAAATCGGTGACATTTGGGCCTCAAATGGCATTATAGTGGGAAAAGATTAACTTCATTGAGTGGGATCCCGTTAATGCTTATGGGGTCACAGATGCAAAAAAACGTGCCCAAATCAATGAGACTATCTGCAAAAGTAGTGGGACGTGAAAGGTTTGGTTGTTGTACGCACCCAGTAGGGAACAATAAAAGTAATTTGTTCAGCCTTACGGATTTCCATATATGGAACCGCGTCTGTCTGAAGAAGAGCCGCTCAGAGCTCAAAACGTGCGTTTCTGTCCATTAAACTCCTTGTCCTGAAGGAACTTATACAATCTGCTATACTTACCATGGGGCACAGTAATGGTGAGGAGGCCTTCATAGGTAGGAACTGAAAGGATGTTCAGAGCACGAAGCGCAAGCGACAGAAACTGCTCACTGCAGAGGCCGACGCAAAACCCCGCACTTCAATCCTCACACCAAGTCAAGTGACAACGATGGGTCAAACCCTTCCCAATTGGCCCATCTGTCTGAGAAAGGGTTAAACCCACGGTGCGATTGATAAGGCCTCTTTGAGGTGGAAGACCATTAACCTACAGATGGGGCGTGTGCAATGTTCCAGCTGATAACCCAACAAATCCCATTATTACGCTGAATAAGAATATTGGAGCTGCCATGGGACTTAATATATCCCACCCAAGAGGACAATGAGTGCTCCAGGACATACGTGGAAACGAGAGGTAACTCTCAATGTATTGCTTCCTGGTAAAATATTTTATAAATAAATAATGCGTAGTTCCATCCTTACATTTAGACATTTAAAACAGGGGTGCCCCCAAACCGAACATAATCCATACATTAATATCCCTCGGAGTGTGAGAGGTGCGGCGGGAAATCCCTGCGGCGAACGGTATTAGGGTAGAAAAAGAAATATATGGTTTTTCTTCACTTTCCAATTCTCCAGGCCTGTGGATCTGTCAGGATCCGTGATCCTCGGCGCGCTCCTCGCTTACCCCAACCCGCGACCGGGTGTTCCGCTTCTCCTGCCTCCTGCAGCACATCTCGCCTGCCGGCGCATACCAGCATCCCATCTAGGGGCGCGCGCCGACCACACTGCACTAAATGCCGTCCCCAGCCTACGCTCGCGTGGTGACACCACCGTCACGCAGCGCGTACCCAATATGCGCGGCACTCGCACACGTGCAGAACCTTCCTTGCTCCTGTCTTTACTACACCTGTAGCTGATTCCTCTGCCTGTGTATACACCTGTGCTATCTCTCCAGCCAACCACAGCCAGGCATACACCTGACTATGCTCCAACCTCATTGGACAATCTCCCTTTATATGCTCAGCTGCGACACTGGCATATTGGCTGAGTATAAACCTTCCTGCTAGCGAAGTGGTCACTGCTGTATCTCCTCCACAGTCTTGTCCTGCTCCCTGTTCCTGACCTTGGCTACTCTTCCGGGCTCCGCTCTTCTGTTCTCCTGACCTCGGCTACGTACGACCATCCGCACCTCTCCAATACTGACCTCGGCAAAGTACCACGACCATCCACCTCTCTCCAATCCAGACCACGGCAAAGTACCACGACCGTCCCTTTTTCTTTCTAAAATATAGGGAATTTCAGAAAGTTCTTTACCTCTTCCTGAACATGCACCGTGAATACACCTTTAGTAAAACGGCAGATGGAAATAATGGAGGTGACCTGTTTAATTGTTTAAATGTTGCTCATGGGTGCCTTTAAAAAAAATAATCAGATAAACATATGAATGTTTTTACATTTCTTTACATTTTTAATGTTTTTGTGGTAAACGAATGCTTTGGGAGTTGTAAGATTCTTTAATCTCTGGCGACAATAATTAAATCCCAGAATCCTTAGGTATGCCGCTGTTTTTTCTTTTGCCCTTTATAATTAAGCCATTGTCCAGACACAGATACGTATCCGATGAGCATGGATTCGGCAGACCGAAAAGGAGGAAGAATGAAATAAGTTAAGTGTTTGCTTTAGCAATAGTCTACGTGGGTTGTTTTTTACAAATCAGTTCTGTAGTATTAGACAATACTTACTACATTTTATTATTATTAGTAGTAGTATTATTCAATCCGTAATGCAATTTTATGAGTTTTTTATACTGAGCATCCTTTTAATTTTTAGAGCAGACTTTAGCCCACGTCCCCAGCAGTGCATGATCTGTGCAACACTTTCCTGTTTGTAACAATAGATAATGTTACCGTGGTGATAAAAGGATACATTGTAGCTGCTGAGTTACTGTACACTGACTGAAGGATTGATCGAAACTGAAAGGCAGCCATTTAGTGAACCCTGGGAAGCAGGATCTTAGGTAACCAGTTTTCAATAAAGGTAATCATAGGCTGCATATATCAAAACAAAAAAATAAATATATATATATTTTTTTTTTGGTGCCGCTTGGATTAATTCTTTACGGGCATTGAACTGCCCCCCAACCCAAAAAAAACAGTGTCAGTGCGATTGGCTTCCTTAAAACCCAGTCACACCGATAGATAGTTTTGTTTTTTAAATTGATGTATGTATTGATTTATTGGTTCATTGATATTGTCGGACCGATTACATGGTGCTGCTATTTTAACAGGTTTAGGGAACTTTGGACGCTGCGTACAAAGCCCCCCCGCGAAGCTGCGTACGCTGCCTGTGTAACTCCGTACCTCGCCGGGGTCTCATGTGATAAATCCCACCTTTGGGCATGGAGAGAAAGGTCAGTCCATAAACACTTTCCCTTCTGGGCCATTTTAAATCCATCTCCCAGCCTTTTTTTAGAGCGCCAGCCCCGGCACCTCATCAGTCTTGAAGGAGTCCAGTTACCCCTGGTAGGATTACAGTCGTCTCTGAAAGAAAGGGTTGCCAAATTCCGCGGAGATCACGGACCCCCTGGAGATCGAGTACCCTCCCTTATTAATAACTAACCTGAGATGGGAGCCTGCTCTCTGCTCGGGGTTACCGTCCGTTCCACGGGATGACCACGGGATGACCAAGCAATGTGAAAGGCGGTTTCGGCTTTTATCAAACAAGAGCTACGAATAGGATTTTCCTAAGTGAGATACAGACCGTGCGGGAGGTGACAGGCTTGAGAGGGAGGAAGTGAAGGGCTATCATCAAGTTAGCGTCTTGTACAAACATTTAAGGCTTTCGTGTTAAAGCGGCAGTCCCAGCTGCCGGATGTTTGAAGGGAAACTTCTTTGCTGGCAGCTAGCAAATGAAAAATCGCCTTTGTGGCGACGGAAGTGCAGCCACGGAAGTGACGTCAGTGTTGCCAGCTTGGCGTGTATGCGGAAGCCTGGGCGCGCCTGCGCAGTAGGCGTCGGCTCCGGCTGGGCACACCTGTGCTGTTGGCTCCGGCTGGGCACGCCTGTGCATTTGGTGTCGGCTCCGGCTGGGCACGCCTGCGCATTTGGTGTCGGCTCTGGCTGGGCACGGCTGCGCAGTAGGCGTCGGCTCTGGCTGGGCACGCTTGAGCAGTAGGCGTCGGCTCTGGCTGGGCACGCCTGCGCAGTAGGCGTTGGCTCTGGCTGGGCACGCCTGCGCAGTAGGCGTTGGCTCTGGCTGGGCACGCCTGCGCAGTAGGCGTCGGCTCTGGCTGGGCACGCCTGCGCAGTAGGCGTTGGCTCTGGCTCGACGCACCTGCGCATAAAGCACTGGCGCACACCTGCAGCAGGACATGGAGACCACACACACACCCAGAGACACACACACTTACTGACACACACACACACTGACACGCACAGACATGTACACACTGACTGGCACACACACAGACACACACAAGGAATTCCCAGTTACTATAAATATAGAAGTGCAAATAGCTAAAACACGCCTGCTAAGTCAAACTTCTTTGTGTTTTGGCACGGAAATTGTGTTTTGATTAAAAACATCACCATCACAAATACAATTTCTGTGACAAAAGACAAAGCAGTTTCACTTAAAATGCGCATGCTCGCACACACACTCATTTACAGACAATAATACACAAAATGCAGTGACCCGGTGCTCCAGGTAACAACAATACCACAGTCCAATGATCAGTCCATATGGATGAGGAAAGTTCTTTACAATGTTCCAGTCGATGAAGAAATGATGATCCAATTTCTGGCTGTTGGTTCCAGTCTCCTCCTAGTGAATAATAGACAAAAGAGAAAAGCCCATTGCGCAGCCACAAGAACCAATAAATGACTCCACAACAGAATTAAAGTAATAAACTTACAAACATACTGTGTCGTTGTTCCTTTGAGACAATCTGTGCTTTAAACCTCTTCTTTTTCAGATATCATGAATCACTCATGTTGTCTGTCATTCATCCAGTTTTCTATCTGCTCACAGCATTATCACTCAGACATGGTTCCCATGTGTTCCCAGAAAGGAGATGACATAGAAGATGATGGTGCAGATTGATAAAAATTTATTACAACGAAATAAAAACAGCCAAAGGCTTACTCACATAAACCAGGCTGTAATAAAACAGCTGACAACGTGCCGTCCGCAGCTTGATACAATCAGGTATGGCTGGCTTCCGGGATGATGGCGCTCTTACTCTTAGCAAACCCTGGAGTTGGCGTCTGGCTCTGCGCAGTTACTCTACGAGGCCCACCTCTTCCATTTGCAGTTGCTATCTCTAACTCATTTTATGGTGGCCAGCACTACACAATGTGCTCTGCTCTCCCCTCTGAGCGACTGCCGTCAACCCGTGCGCAGCTCAGTGACGTCACACTATGGCGTCTCTCCTGGTCTCTCTGCTACTGACGGACGTATCAGTTCTAACTCCTCCCTCTCCAGACGCGTTTCGTGACTCGATATGGTCACTTCATCAGTGGTGAGGGGGAGTTACTACCTACTGATATATATATACCCTGGAGGATGATATATACTAATTACAGATTAACTGAATAAAAATGCAGATTAACTGAATAAAATTGCACACATACTACTTACATGATATGTACCACTAGGGAAACATCCCTGGGATTCAGTGGCGATGCACCAAGCACATAGAAGTGACAATTCTTACCCTTCCCAATACAGAATTACAGATAGAAACAATTAATGCATAATTGATTAATGTATAAGACGGGGGGGGGGGGGTTACTTTAGTCTATCAAAAAGGATGCCAGATTGAACTCTATATTTAGACCACTGGGTGACAAGAATTTAAGAGTATAAATCCAGAAGGTCTCCCTTCTGGATAAATGGGTCAATCTGTCACCTCCTCTCCAATTCGCCTTAGGGCATTCTATGCCCCTACAGATCAATCCCTCTGGATTTTGATTGTGTTTACTTTTAAAGTGGTTAGACACACTATGTGTTTCCAAACCCTTTTAATATTGTAAACATGCTCTGCCAATCTACGTTGGAGCTTCCTCTCCGTCCTCCCCACGTACTGTAACCCGCAAGGGCATTCTAATAAGTATACGCAGTACTTACTCTTACAGTTTATAAAAGTGTTTATGTCGTAACTTTTACACGTCACATTTGACTGAAACTTATTGCCCTTAACACTAAAAGAACATCCTATGCATTTGTTACATGTAAAGAAACCTTTCACATTGTGCTACTTTGTTTGGGCCCACTAAGGGGACAACTAGGGGATAGTTTATTTCGCACACAAGCTTTTTAATTTTTTTACCCTCCCGTCCCTTAATATGTGCATCAATACTGCCACTTATCAATACAACCCACAGAATGTTAAGTAATTAGCTAAATTGCAGATCGATCCATTCTCCTGTGATCGATCGGCCAAGATTCGGCTTGAGGGTTCATTAAGTGGCTTGATGGTTACATGAAATCAAAATGAATTAATGATGCCCCATGTGACACCTATGCAGGCAGCCCTCGCTATCCGTTGGTCCGTTATCCGTCGCACGAATAGTGAAACACCGAATAATTAATTCTGTCGAACGCATTATCCGACGTCGGGACGGATAATCGGAAGCTCACCGCCGCGGATTAACATTGGATTCGTAATCCAACGTTTTGCTATCTGACAGCGGTTTGCAGGACGGAGTACGGTGGATAACCGAGGACCACCGTTCTCTGCACTGGCAGCCTGTTTCAAAGGCTATTTTTTCCCGTCTGCCCCAGCGTGTGATGTGAGGGGTGTCAGTAGGAGGAGTTGGGGGAAGTTACATGGTGCACCACAGATTATAATGAGATGTATCACATTCTGCGTCTGCACCAGGGTGTGATTTGAGGGGTGTCAGTAGGAGGAGTTGGGGGGGTTACATGGTGCACAGATTATAATGAGATGTATCACATTCTGCGTCTCTGCCCCAGCGTGTGATTTGAGGGGTGTCAGTAGGAGGAGTTGGGGGGAGTTACATGGTGCACAGATTATAATGAGATGTATCACATTCTGCGTCTCTGCCCCAGCGTGTGATTTGAGGGGTGTCAGTAGGAGGAGTTGGGGGGAGTTACATGGTGCACAGATTATAATGAGATGTATCACATTCTGCGTCTCTGCCCCAGTGTGTGATTTGAGGGGTGTCAGTAGGAGAAGATGGGGGTGTTACATGGTGCACAGATTATAATGAGATGTATCACATTCTGCGTCTCTCTGCACCAGGGTGTGATTTGAGGGGTGTCAGTAGGAGGAGTTGGGGGGAGTTACATGGTGCACAGATTATAATGAGATGTATCACAATCTGTGTCTCTGTCCCAGCGTGTGATTTGAGGGGTGTCAGTAGGAGGAGATGGGGGTGTTACATGGTGCACAGATTATAATGAGATGTATCACATTCTGCGTCTCTTCCCCAACGTGTGATTTGAGGGGTGTCAGTAGGAGGAGATGGGGGAGTTACATGGTGCACAGATTATAATGAGATGTATCACAATCTGCGTCTCTGTCCCAGCGTGTGATTTGAGGGGTGTCAGTAGGAGGAGATGGGGGAGTTACATGGTGCACAGATTATAACAGCTCCATGCAGCACTGCCTACCTCTGGCATCAGGAACCTGCTATGTATCTTAACTTTTTTCTTTCTCCTGGCCTCATGGAGATGTTACTCCATCTATACACTACAAACTCCTCCATACTGGCCCACACATAACATCACCATACACCTTGGACTACTCAAAAGCCTTTCTCTGTCTATGGAATGTTGGTGGAGAACTCTAAAATCCAGCACACCAACCACTGCTCACTGTAATGGCAAACACCACAAATTTACAACTTGCAAACAGCTACCCAAATTTCTGCTCATACTATTACTCTCTTTAGCAGGTGATATTGAACCTAACCCAGGTCCTCCCATTTCAAATCTGTCCCATGCCCCTGAGAATTCCACCTTTAAATTCCAAAAAGGGCTATCTGTCGCCCATATAAATATTCGGAGCCTGCTGCCCAAACTGGACGAACTAAGGGCAAGGTGCCTTATGCATAAACCCAAAGCCATCGTTCTTACAGAAACATGGCTAACCCATAAAACCCCTGAAGCAAATATCGCCATTCAGGGATACTCCATTTTTAGGAGAGACTAGCTGAGAGACCCGGCGTTGCCCGGGATGTAATTTTGGGGGGGGGGGGGGGGGCGTACGACAGGGTTAGCCTTCCCCCCCCCTTGACAGTTAGGTGGGTGACTGAGTTGACTGAGTGTGTGGGTGACTGTGTGGGTGGGTGGGTGACACTTGACTGAGTGGGTGGGTGGGTTGGTGACTGAGTGGGTGACTTTGGGTCGGTTTGACTTTGGGTCGGTGGGTGGGTGACTTTGGGTCGGTGGGTGGGTGACTTTGGGTCGGTGGGTGGGTGACTTTGGGTTGGTGGGTGGGTGACTTTGGGTCGGTGGGTGGGTGGGTGATTTTGGGTCGGTGGGTGGGTGACTTTGGGTCGGTGGGTGACTTTGGGTCGGTGGTTGGGTGGGTGAGTTGGGTCGGTGGGTGGGTGAGTTGGGTCGTGGATGACTTTGGGTCGGTGGGTGGGTGACTTTGGGTCGGTGGGTGGGTGACTTTGGGTCGGTCGGTGGGTGGGTGACTTTGGGTGGGTGGGTGACTTTGGGTCGGTGGGTGGGTCGGTGACTGGGTGACTTTTTCAGGGTCGGTGACTGGGTGGGTCAGTGACTGGGGTCGGTGACTGGATGGGTCAGTGAGTGGGTAGGTGGGGTCGGTGAGTGGGTGGGTGGGGACGGTGAGTGGGTGGGTGGGGTCAGTGACTGGGTGGGTGGTTTTGGGTGAGACTGGGTGGGTGAGTGTGAGACTGAATGGGTGGGTGAGTGTGAGACTGAATGGGTGGGTGAGTGTGAGACTGAATGGGTGGGTGAGTGTGAGACTGAATGGGTGGGTGAGTGGGAAACTTAATGGGTGGGTGAGTGGGAGACTGAATGGGTGGGTGAGTGGGAGACTGAATGGGTGGGTGAGTGGGAGACTGAATGGGTGGGTGAGTGGGAAACTGAATGGGTGGGTGAGTGGGAAACTGAATGGGTGGATGAGTGGGAAACTGAATGGGTGGGTGAGTGGGAAACTGAATGGGTGGGTGAGTGGGAAACTGAATGGGTGGGTGAGTGGGAAACTGAATGGGTGGGTGAGTGGGAAACTGAATGGGTGGGTGAGTGGGAGACTGAGTGGGAGACTGACTGGGTGGGAGACTGACTGGGTGGGAGACTGACTGGGTGGGAGACTGACTGGGTGGGTGAGTAGGAGACTGACTGGGTGGGTGAGTGGGAGACTGACTGGGTGGGTGAGTGGGAGACTGACTGGGTGGGTGAGTGGGAGACTGACTGGGTGGGTGAGTGGGAGACTGACTGGGTGGGTGAGTGGGAGACTGACTGGGTGGGTGAGTGGGAGACTGACTGGGTGGGTGAGTGGGAGACTGACTGGGTGGGTGAGTGGGAGACTGACTGGGTGGGTGAGTGGGAGACTGACTGGGTGGGTGAGTGGGAGACTGACTGGGTGGGTGAGTGGGTGACTGACTGGGTGGGTGAGTGGGTGACTGACTGGGTGGGTGAGTGGGTGACTGACTGGGTGGGTGAGTGGGTGACTGACTGGGTGGGTGAGTGGGTGACTGACTGGGTGGGTGAGTGGGTGACTGACTGGGTGGGTGAGTGGGTGACTGACTGGGTGAGTGGGTGACTGACTGGGTGGGTGAGTGGGTGACTGAATGGGTGACTGACTGAATGGGTGACTGAATGGGTGGGTGACTGAGTGACTGGGTGGGTGACTGAGTGACTGGGTGGGTGACTGAGTGACTGAGGTGGGTGGGTGACTGGGTGGGTGGGTGACTGGGTGAAAGTGACTGGGTGGGTGTGTGGGTGACTGGGTGAAAGTGACTGGGTGGGTGTGTGGGTGGGTGTGTGGGTTTTGACTAGGTGGGTGGGTGACTTGACTGACTGGCTGGGTGGGTGGTTGACTGGCTGGGTGGGTGGGTGACTGACTGGGTGGGTGGGTGACTGGCTGGGTGACTGACTGGATGGGTGGGTGACTGACTGGCTGGGTGGGTGGCTGACTGGGTGGGTGGGTGACTGGCTGGGTGGGTGACTGACTGACTGGCTGGGTGGGTGGGTGACTGGCTGAGTGGGTGGGTGGGTGACTGACTGGCTGGGTGGGTGGGTGGGTGACTGACTGGCTGGGTGGGTGGGTGGGTGACTGACTGGCTGTGTGACTGGGTGAAAGTGACTGGGTGGGTGTGTGGGTGACTGGGTGAAAGTGACTGGGTGGGTGTGTGGGTTTTGACTAGGTGGGTAGGTGACTTGACTGACTGGCTGGGTGGGTGGGTGGTTGACTGACTGGCTGGGTGGGTGGGTGGGTGACTGACTGGCTGGGTGGGTGGGTGGGTGGGTGACTGACTGGCTGGGTGGGTGAGTGACTGGCTGGGTGACTGGGTGGATGGGTGACTTGGGTGACTGGGTGGGAGGGTGACTGACTGGGTGGGTGGGTGACTGACCTTGGTTGACTGGGTGGGTGGGTGTCTGGGTGGGTGGGTGACTTGACTAAGTGAGTGGGTGGGTGACTGAGTGAGTTATTGGGTGACTAAGTGAGTGGGTGGGTTACTGAGTGGGTGGGTGACTGAGTGGGTGGGTGACTGAGTGAGTGGGTGGGTGACTGGGTGAAAGTGACTGGGTGGGTGGGTGACTGAGTGGGTGAGTGACTGAGTGGGTGGGTGAGTGGGTGACTGGGTGGGTGACTGGGTGAAAGTGACTGGGTGGGTGTGTGGGTGACTGGGTGACAGTGCGTGGGTGGGAGATGGTGGGTGACTTACCTTGACCCCGTGGCATCTGGCTGGGGCAGGAGGTGAGTTCGGGAAGCTGGGGGGGGGGGCAAGAGTGGCAGGAGACCCGCGGCGCGCTTCCCCTCCGTCCGGTAGCGGCGCACGTGAGGGGGAGTCGCGCGCCGCGCTTCCCCTCTCCGGTAGCGGCGCACGTGAGGGGGAGTCCCGCGCCGTGCTTCCCCTCTCCAGTAGCGGCGCACGTGAGGGGGAGTCCCGCGCCGCGCTTCCCCTCTCCGGTAGCGGCGCACGTGAGGGGGAGAGCAAAAGGCCCGGGCCGCGTTTCCCCTCTCCGGTAGCGGCGCACGTGAGGGGGAGAGCAAAAGGCCCGGGCCGCGCTTCCCCTCTCCGGTAGCGGCGCACGTGAGGGGGAGTCCCGCGCCGCGCTTCCCCTCTCCGATAGTGGCGCACGTGAGGGGGAGAGCAGGAGGCCCGGGCCGCGCCGCGAGTGGGGAGGAGCCTGGAGTTTGCTGCTGAGCAGGAGGGCCGCGGCGCACGGTGAGGGTGATGGTGCGGCTGGGATGTTGCGGAGCGTGGGATTTGGGTGAGGTGGGGGGAGAGAGTGAGGGGCACCGGGAGAGGAGGGGGGTGTGTGTGTGTGGAAGGTGAGCTGCGGTCCAACTGACGGGGGAGAGTGAGGGTGTGTGTGTGTGAGGGGGGGGGGTGTGTGTGTGTGAGGGGTGTGTGTGAGGGTGGTGTGTGTGTGTGTGTGTGTGTGTGTTTTTGCCCGTCACTCTGCCTCAGGCCAATGAGAGGTGCGGGGGCGGGCAGGCCAAGGGACCAATGAGATTGCCGCTAGGGACGCAGACATACAGTGCTTTCAGGAAATATATAGTAGACTAGCTGAGAGACCCGGCGTTGCCCCGGGATGTAAATGCGTTAATAGGTAGTATTATTTATAAATTGTGGAACAATAGGTGACTGTTTGTTGGAAAGGTTGGATAATAATATTGAAAAGAAAGATGGAAGAAAATATAATACGATGTTGTATAAAAATGGTTTATTGTAACCACACCACAGTACAATGTATATTTTGGTGCCATAAGTGATGTAAAAATGTGAGGCGTGTGTCCTGCTAGGGTGTGAGGCGGCGGGTGGCGCGTGGGTTGTGAGTGCTGTCTGCGAGTGGGGGTCCTGCTAGGGTGTGAGGCGGTGGGGTGGTGCGTGGTTGTGAGTGCTGTCTGTGAGTGTGGGTCCTGCTAGGGTGTGAGGCGGCGGGTGGCGCGTGGGTTGTGAGTGCTGTCTGTGAGTGGGGGTCCTGCTAGGGTGTGAGGCGGCGGGTGGCGCGTGGTTGTGAGTGCTGTCTGTGAGTGGGGGTCCTGCTAGGGTGTGAGGCGGTGGGTCAGTGATGTCGGTGCGTAGGGGCGGGAGGCAGCAGGTGTGTGTGGCGGCAGGTATGCGTCGAGTGTGGCGGGTGTCTGTTGAGTGCGTGCAGCGGCTGTGAGGCGGTGGGTGAAAGGCAGAGGCGGCCGGAGTAAGGGCGGGTGAAAGGCAGAGGCGGGGGTGGGGAGTCGGGCAGGAAGGCGAAGGGCGGCGGGAAGGGGAGGAGGGGGTGGTGGAGGGGGGCAAGGGGTGGAGATGGGGGGCAGGGGTGGAGGAGGGGGGAAGGGTTAGAGGAGGAGGGGGGGGGAAGGGTTAGAGGAGGGGGGGGGGAGGGTTAGAGAGGGGGGGAAGGGTTAGAGGAGGGGGGGGAAGGGTTAGAGGAGGGGGGGGGAAGGGTTAGAGGAGGGGGGGGAAGGGTTAGAGGAAGGGGGAAGGGTTAGAGGAGGGGGGTTGGAAGGGTTAGAGGGGGGGGAAGGGGTGGAAGTGTGGGAGGGGAAAGGGGGTGGAAGTGTGGGGAGGGGAAGGGGAGAAGGGGTGGAAGTGTGGGAGGGGAAAGGGGTGGAAGTGTGGGAGGGGAAAGGGTGGAAGTGTGGAGGGGAAAGGGGTGGAGGGGAGGGGGGTGCAGGGGAGCGGAGGTTGGGGGGGTGCAGGGGAGCGGAGGTTGGGGGGGTGCAGGGGAGCGGAGGTTGGGGGGGTGCAGGGGAGCGGAAGGGGGGGGTGCAGGGGAGCGGAAGGGGGGGGAAAGGGGAGCGGAAGGGGGGGAAAGGGGAGCGGAAGGGGGGGGGAAAGGGGAGCGGGAAGGGGGGGGAAAGGGGAGCGGGAAGGGGGGGAAAGGGGAGCGGGAAGGGGGGGGAAAAGGGGAGCGGAAGGTGGGAAGAAAGGGGAGCGGAGGGGGGGGAAGAAAGGGGAGCGGAGGGGGGGGGGAAAGGGGGAGCGGAGGGGGGGGGGAAAGGGGAGCGGAGGGGGGGGGAAAGGGGAGCGGAGGGGGGGGGAAAGGGGAGCGGAGGGGGGGGGGAAAGGGGAGCGGAGGGGGGGGGAAAGGGGAGCGGAGGGGGGGGAAAGGGGAGCGGAGGGGGGGGGAAAGGGGAGGCGGAGGGGGGGGAAAGGGGAGCGGAGGGGGGGGGAAAGGGGAGCGGAGGGGGGGGAAAGGGGGAGCGGAGGGGGGGGAAAGGGGAGCGGAGGGGGGGGAAGGGGAGTGGAGGGGGGGAAGGGGAGCGGAGGGGGGGAAGTGGGAGCGGAGGGGGGGAAGGGGAGCGGAGGGGGGGGGAAGGGGAGCAGAGGGGGGGGAAGGGGAGCGGAGGGGGGGGAAGGGGAGCGGAGGGGGGGGAGGGAGCGGAGGGGGGGGGAGGGGGAGCGGAGGGGGGGAGGGGGAGCGGGGGGGAGGGGGAGCGGAGGGGGGGGAGGGGGAGCGGAGGGGGGAGGGGGAGCGGAGGGGGGGAGGGGGAGCGGAGCTGGGGAGGGGGAGCGGAGGGGGGGGAAGGGGAGCGGAGGGGGGGGAGGGCGGTGGGAAGGGGGGGGGGAGGCGGTGGGAAGGGGGGGGAGGCGGTGGGAAGGGGGGGGAGGCGGTGGACAGGAGGGGGGGGGGCGGTGGACAGGAGGGGGGGGGGCGGTGGACAGGAGGGGGGGGGGCGGTGGACAGGAGGGGGGGGGCGGTGGACAGGAGGGGGGGGGCAGTGGACAGGAGGGGGGGGCAGTGGACAGGAGGGGGGGGGCAGTGGACAGGGGGGGGGCAGTGGACAGGAGGGGGGGGCAGTGGATAGGAGGGGGGGGGGCAGTGGACAGGAGGGGGGGGCAGTGGACAGGAGGGGGGGGGGGCAGTGGACAGGAGGGGGGGGGCAGTGGACAGGAGGGGGGGGGGCAGTGACAGGAGGGGGGGCAGTGGACAGGAGGGGGGGGGCAGTGGACAGGAGGGGGGGGCAGTGGACAGGAGGGGGGGGCAGTGGACAGGAGGGGGGGGCAGTGGACAGGAGGGGGGGGCAGTGGACAGGAGGGTGGGGGCAGTGGACAGGAGGGGGGGGGAGGGCAGTGGACAGGAGGGGGGGGGGGCAGTGGACAGGAGGGGGGGGGAAGTGGACAGGAGGGGGGGGCAGTGGACAGGAGGGGGGGGGCAGTGGACAGGAAGGGGGGGGGGCAGTGGACAGGAGGGGGGGGGGGCAGTGGACAGGAGGGGGGGGCAGTGGACAGGAGGGGGGGGCAGTGGACAGGAGGGGGGGGCAGTGGACAGGAGGGGGGGGCAGTGGACAGGAGGGGGGGGGCAGTGGACAGGAGGGGGGGGCAGTGGACAGGAGGGGGGGGGGCAGTGGAAAGGAGGGGGGGGGCAGTGGAAAGGAGGGGGGGGGGGCAGTGGACAGGAGGGGGGGGCAGTGGACAGGAGGGGGGGGGGCAGTGGACAGGAGGGGGGGGGCAGTGGACAGGAGGGGGGGGGGGGCAGTGGACAGGAGGGGGGGGGCAGTGGACAGGAGGGGGGGGCAGTGGACAGGAGGGGGGGGGCAGTGGACAGGAGGGGGGGGGGCAGTGGACAGGAGGGGGGGGGCAGTGGACAGGAGGGGGGGGGGCAGTGGACAGGAGGGGGGGGGCAGTGGACAGGAGGGGGGGGCAGTGGACAGGAGGGGGGGGGAAGTGGAAAGGAGGGGGGGGGGCAGTGGACAGGAGGGGGGGGGGCAGTGGACAGGAGGGGGGGCAGTGGACAGGATGGGGGGGGGGCAGTGGAAAGGAGGGGGGGGGCAGTGGACAGGAGGGGGGGGCAGTGGACAGGAGGGGGGGGCAGTGGACAGGAGGGGGGCAGTGGACAGGAGGGGGGGGCAGTGGACAGGAGGGGGGGGGCAGTGGACAGGAGGGGGGGGGGCAGTGGACAGGAGGGGGGGGGCAGTGGACAGGAGGGGGGGCGGTGGACAGGAGGGGGGGGGGCAGTGGACAGGAGGGGGGGGCAGTGGACAGGAGGGGGGGGGGCAGGTGGACAGGGGGGGGGGCAGTGGACAAGGAGGAGGGGGGGGCAGTGGATAGGAGGGGGGGGCAGTGGACAGGAGGGGGGGGCAGTGGACAGGAGGGGGGGGGGGCAGTGGACAGGAGGGGGGGGGCAGTGGACAGGAGGGGGGGGGGGCAGTGACAGGAGGGGGGGCAGTGGACAGGAGGGGGGGGGCAGTGGACAGGAGGGGGGGGGCAGTGGACAGGAGGGGGGGGCAGTGGACAGGAGGGGGGGGCAGTGGGGGACAGGAGGGGGGGGCAGTGGACAGGAGGGTGGGGGCAGTGGACAGGAGGGGGGGGGGGCAGTGGACAGGAGGGGGGGGGGGCAGTGGACAGGAGGGGGGGGGGAAGTGGACAGGAGGGGGGGGCAGTGGACAGGAGGGGGGGGGCAGTGGACAGGAGGGGGGGGGGCAGTGGACAGGAGGGGGGGTGGCAGTGGACAGGAGGGGGGGGCAGTGGACAGGAGGGGGGGGGCAGTGGACAGGAGGGGGGGCAGTGGACAGGAGGGGGGGGGCAGTGGACAGGAGGGGGGGGCAGTGGACAGGAGGGGTGGGCAGTGGACAGGAGGGGGGGGCAGTGGAAAGGAGGGGGGGGCAGTGGAAAGGAGGGGGGGGGCAGTGGACAGGAGGGGGGGGCAGTGGACAGGAGGGGGGGGGCAGTGGACAGGAGGGGGGGGGGCAGTGGACAGGAGGGGGGGGGGGCAGTGGACAGGAGGGGGGGGCAGTGGACAGGAGGGGGGGGCAGTGGACAGGAGGGGGGGGGGCTAGTGGACAGGAGGGGGGGGGGCAGTGGACAGGAGGGGGGGGGGCAGTGGACAGGAGGGGGGGGGGCAGTGGACAGGAGGGGGGGGCAGTGGACAGGAGGGGGGGGCAGGGGGGTGGACAGGAGGGGGGGGGGGAAGTGGAAAGGAGGGGGGGGGGCAGTTGGACAGGAGGGGGGGGGCAGTGGACAGGAGGGGGGGCAGTGGACAGGATGGGGGGGGGCAGTGGAAAGGAGGGGGGGGCAGTGGACAGGAGGGGGGGGCAGTGGACAGGAGGGGGGGGCAGTGGACAGGGAGGGGGGGCAGTGGACAGGAGGGGGGGGGCAGTGGACAGGAGGGGGGGGGGCAGTGGACAGGAGGGGGGGGGGGGGGCAGTGGACAGGAGGGGGGGGGGCAGTGGACAGGAGGGGGGGCAGTGGACAGGAGGGGGGGGGCAGTGGACAGGAGGGGGGGGGCAGTGGACAGGAGGGGGGGGGGGGCAGTGGACAGGAGGGTGGGGGGGCAGTGGACAGGAGGTGTGGGGGCAGTGGACAGGAGGTGGGGGGCACTGGACAGGAGGTGGGGGGCAGTGGACAGGAGGGGGGGCAGTGGACAGGAGGGGGGGGCAGTGGACAGGAGGGGGGGGGCAGTGGACAGGAGGGGGGGCAGTGGACAGGAGGGGGGGGGCAATGGACAGGGAGGGGGGGGGCAGTGGACAGGAGAGGGGGGGCAGTGGACAGGAGAGGGGGGGCAGTGGACAGGAGGGGGGGCTGTGGACAGGAGGGGGGGCTGTGGACAGGAGGGGGGGCAGTGGACAGGAGGGGGGTAGTGGACAGGAGGGGGGGCAGTGGACAGGTGGGGGGGGCAGTGGACAGGGGGGGGCAGTGGACAGGGGGGGGGGCAGTGGACAGGAGGGGGGGGGCAGTGGACAGGAGGGGGGGGCAGTGGACAGGAGGGGGGGGGCAGTGGACAGGAGAGGGGGGGCAGTGGACAGGAGGGGGGGCAGTGGACAGGAGAGGGGGGGCAGTGGACAGGAGAGGGGGGCAGTGGACAGGAGAGGGGGGCAGTGGACAGGAGAGGGGGGGGCAGTGGACAGAGAGGGGGGCAGTGGACAGGAGAGGGGGGCAGTGGACAGGAGAGGGGGGCAGTGGACAGGAGAGGGGCAGTGGACAGGAGAGGGGGGCAGTGGACAGGAGAGGGGGGCAGTGGACAGGAGGGGGGGCAGTGGACAGGAGGGGGGGCAGTGGACAGGAGGGGGGGCAGTGGACAGGATGGGGGGCAGTGTCACACACACACACACACACACACACACACACACACACACACACACACACACACACACACACACACACACACACACACACACACCACACACACACACACACGGTGCGAGGTGGGGGAGCAACACACGCGACACGTACCTGTACTTCCGGCCGCCGCCATCTTCTCACTCGGCGCCGCGAGGGAGGAAAGGGGGTCCGCCATCTTACGCGCCGCGTGGCAGGCTGTTCCCCCGCGAGGGAGGTGAGTGGAGCGGGAGGGAGTGGTGTGTAGCGGGAGGGAGTGGTGTGTAGCGGGAGGGAATGGAGCGCGAGGGAATGGAGTGGGAGGGAATGGAGCGGGAGGGAATGGAGCGGGAGGGAATGGAGCGCGAGGGAGGAAGGGGGTCCGCCATCTTAGGCGCCGCGTGGCAGCCTGCCTGTTCCCCCGCCGGGGAGGGAATGGAGCGGGAGGGAGTGGTGTGTAGCGGGAGAGAGTGGTGTGTAGCGGGAGGGAGTGGTGTGTAGCGGGAGGGAGGTGAGTGGAGCGGGAGGGAGTGGTGTGTAGCGGGAGGGAGTGGTGTGTAGCGGGAGGGAGTGGTGTGTAGAGGCAGTGGAGCACCGGGGAGGGGGGAGGTGAGTGTGTTGGGGAGAGGACAGAGATGTGTGTGTGTTTTTTTTTTTTTTTTGGACCTTTGGCCCGTCACTCCGCCTCAGGCCAATGAGAGGTGTGGGGGCGGGCCAAGGGGGTGGTGTGAGTGTGTGAGCCCAATGAGAGGTGTGCGGGGGCGGGCGGGCCAAGGGACCAATGAGATTGTCGCTAGGGACGCAGACATACAGTGCTTTCACAAATATATAGTAGACTAGCTGAGAGACCCGGCGTTGCCCGGGATGTAAATGCGTAATACAGTACCGACACACTTTATTCGAGTGTGGTCGGTACCGCAAGCCGGGAAATCTCCCGGCTTGCTAGTGGCCGCCCCTCGGCGTGCCGCGCGTCATAGACGCGCGGTCACGCGTCTTCGGGAGCGTGCGCCCCCTGCACGCGCGTCCAGGGGCTCCCCGAGGGAGCCCTGGTGTCCCGCGATCGCGGGACAGCGGCAGGGGGTTCCGGGGGACCCGGCGGACCCGGCAGCGGTAGGGAGAGCGCCCCGATCGGAGGGCGCTCTTCCGCTGCTTCGGCGCGCGCCCGTCACGCTCGGGCGCGCGCCAGGCTAATGCTGCGGCAGAGAACGGGCAAATGCTCGAATAAACGAGTGAATAATAATACAATAAAACAATAAAGTGAAGGGTTTAATGCAAGAGCATTTCCTCATGGCATATATATATATATACACATATATATATACACATATACATATATATATATACATATATATATATATACATATACATATACATATATATACATATATATATACATATATATATATATATATATATACACTAGCTGAGAGACCCGGCGTTGCCCGGGGATGTAAATGCGTAATAGGTTTTATTATTTATAAATTGTGGAACAATAGGTGACTGTTTGTTGTAAAGGTTGGATAATAATATTGAAAAGAAAGATGGAAGAAAAATGTAATACGATGTTGTATAAAAATGGTTTATTGTAACCACACCACAGTACAATGTATATTTTGGTGCCATAAGTGATGTAAAAATGTGAGGCGTGTGTCCTGCTAGGGTGTGAGGCGGCGGGTGGCGCGTGAGTTGTGAGTGCTGTCTGCGAGTGGGGGTCCTGCTAGGGTGTGAGGCGGCGGGTGGTGCGTGGGTTGTGAGTGCTGTCTGTGAGTGTGGGGTCCTGCTAGGGTGTGAGGCGGCGGGTGGCGCGTGGGTTGTGAGTGCTGTCTGTGAGTGTGGGTCCTGCTAGGGTGTGAGGCGGCGGGTGGCGCGTGGGTTGTGAGTGCTGTGTGTGAGTGGGGGTCCTGCTAGGGTGTGAGGCGGCGGGTGGCGCGTGGTTGTGAGAGTGCTGTCTGTGAGTGGGGTCCTGCTAGGGTGTGAGGCGGTGGGTCAGTGATGTCGGTGCGTAGGGGCAGGGGGCAGCAGTGTGTGTGTGGCGGCAGGTATGTGTCGAGTGTGGCGGGTGTCTGTTGAGTGCGTGCAGCGGCTGTGAGGCGGTGGGTGAAAGGCAGAGGCGGCCGGAGTAAGGGCGGGTGAAAGGGGGAGGTGGTGG
Organism: Ascaphus truei; assembly: GCF_040206685.1. Taxonomy (NCBI): domain Eukaryota; kingdom Metazoa; phylum Chordata; class Amphibia; order Anura; family Ascaphidae; genus Ascaphus; species Ascaphus truei. The sequence goes on from NC_134504.1 coordinate 17,680,629, forward strand.
GAAGGGGGGGAGGGGGGAGGTGGTGGGAAGGGGGGGAGGTGGTGGGAAGGGGGGGAGGTGGTGGGGAAGGGGGGGAGGGGGGAGGGGGTGGGAAGGGGGAGGTGGTGGGAAGGGGGGGGAGGGGGGAGGTGGTGGGAAGGGGGGGGAGGTGGTGGGAAGGGGGGGGGAGGGGGGAGGAGGTGGGGAGGTGGTGGGAAGGGGGGGGGGAGGGGGGAGGCGGTGGGAAGGGGGTGGAGGCGGTGGGAAGGGGGGGGAAGGGGGAGGCGGTGGGAAGGGGGGGAAGGGGGAGGCGGTGGGAAGGGGGGGGAGGGGGAGGCGGTGGGGAAGGGGGAGGCAGTGGGAAGGTGGGGGGAAGGGGGAGGCGGTGGGGAAGGGGGAGGCGGTGGGAAAGGGGGGGGGGAAGGGGGAGGCGGTGGGAAAGGGGGGGGGAAGGGGGAGGCGGTGGGAAGGGGGGGAAAGGGGGAGGCGGTGGAAGGGGGGGGAAGGTGGAGGCGGTGGGAAGGGGGGGGAAGGGGGGGAAGGGGGAAGGGGGGGGGAAGGGAAAGGGGGGGGAAGGGGAAGGGGAAGGGGGGGAAGGGGAAGGGGGGGGAAGGGGAAGGGGGGGAAGGGGAAGGGGGGGAGGGGAAGAGAAGGGGGGGGGAAGGGGAAGGGGGGGAAGGGGAAGGGGGAAGGGGGGGGGGGGAGGGGAAGGGGAAGGGGGGGGAAGGGGAAGGGGGGGGGGGGGAAGGGGGAACGGTGGGAAGGGGGGGGAAGGGGAAGGGGGGGGCGGTGGGGAAGGGGGAGAAGGGGGAGGCGGTGGGAAGGGGGGGGAAGGGGGGGGAGGCGGTGGGGAAGGGGGAGGCGGTGGGAAGGGGGGGGGGGCGGTGGGAAGGGGGGGGGGGAAGGGGGGGAAAGGGGGAGGCGGTGGGAAGGGGGAGGCGGTGGGAAGGGGGGGGGAAGGGGGAGGCGGTGGGAGAAGGGGGGGGGGCGGTGGGAAGGGGGGGGCAGTGGGAAGGGGAAGGGGGGGCGGTGGGGAAGGGGGAGAAGGGGGAGGCGGTGGGAAGGGGGGGGAGGGGGGGGGGAGGCGGTGGGGAAGGGGGAGGCGGTGGGAAGGGGGGGGGGCGGTGGGAAGGGGGGGGAAGGGGGGGAAAGGGGGAGGCGGTGGGAAGGGGGAGGCGGTGGGAAGGGGGGGGGGGAAGGGGGAGGCGGTGGGAAGGGGGGGGCGGTGGGAAGGGGGGGGGGCAGTGGGAAGGGGGGGAGGCGGTGGGAAGGGGGGGGGCAGTGGGAAGGGGGGGGCAGTGGGAAGGGGGGGGCAGTGGGAAGGGGGGGGCAGTGGGAAGGGGGGCAGTGGAAAGGAGGGGGGCAGTGGGAAGGGGAGGGGGGGGGGGACAGTGGGGAGGGGGGAGGGGGCAGTGGGAAGGGGCGGGGGGGCAGTGGGAAGGAGGGGGGGGGGCAGTGGGGAGGGGGGAGGGGGCAGTGGGAAGGGGGCAGTGGACAGGAGGGGGGCAGTGGACAGGAGGGGGGCAGTGGACAGGAGGGGGGGGCGGGGGGCAGTGGACAGGAGGGGGGGGGGCGGGGGGGGCAGTGGACAGGAGGGGGGGCGGGGGGCAGTGGACAGGAGGGGGGGCGGGGGACAGTGGACAGGAGGGGGGGGACAGTGGACAGGGGGACAGTGGACAGGAGGGGGGGGGGGCAGTGGACAGGAGGGGGGGGACAGTGAGACAGGAGGGGGGGGGGACAGTGGACAGGAGGGGGGGGACAGTGGACAGGAGGGGGGGGACAGTGGACAGGAGGGGGGGGACAGTGGACAGGAGGGGGGGGACAGTGGACAGGAGGGGGGGCAGTGGACAGGAGGGGGGGCAGTGGACAGGGAGGTGGGGGGGACAGTGGACAGGGAGGGGGGGGACAGTGGACAGGAGGTGGGGGGACAGTGGACAGGAGGGGGGGGACAGTGGACAGGAAGGGCGGGCAGTGGACAGGAGGGGGGGGGCAGTGGACAGGAGGTGGGGGGGCAGTGGACAGGGGAGGGGTGGGGGGGCAGTGGACAGGAGGGGGGGGCAGTGGACAGGAGGGGGGGGGGGCAGTGGACAGGAGGGGGGGGGGCAGTGGACAGGAGGGGGGGGCAGTGGACAGGAGGGGGGGGCAGTGGACAGGAGGGGGGGGGCAGTGGAAAGGAGGGGGGGCAGTGGACAGGAGGGGGGGGGCAGTGGACAGGAGGGGGGGGCAGTGGACAGGAGGGGGGGGCAGTGGACAGGAGGGGGGGGCAGTGGACAGGAGGGGGGGGCAGTGGACAGGAGGGGGGGCAGTGGACAGGAGGGGGGGGCAGTGGACAGGAGGGGGGGGCAGTGGACAGGAGGGGGGGGCAGTGGACAGGAGGGGGGCAGTGGACAGGAGGGGGGGGCAGTGGACAGGAGGGGGGGCAGTGAACAGGAGGGGGGGGCAGTGGACAGGAGGGGGGGCAGTGGACAGGAGAGGGGGGCAGTGGACAGGAGAGGGGGGGCAGTGGACAGGGAGAGGGGGGCAGTGGACAGGAGAGGGGGGCAGTGGACAGGAGAGGGGGGCAGTGGACAGGAGAGGGGGGCAGTGGACAGGAGAGGTGGGCAGTGGACAGGAGGGGGGGCAGTGTACAGGATGGGGGGCAGTGTCACACACACACACACACACACACACACACACACACACACACGTGCGAGGTGGGGGAGCAACACACGCGACACCTACCTGTACTTCCGGCCGCCGCCATCTTCTCACTCGGCGCCGCGAGGGAGGAAGGGGGTCCGCCATCTTACGCGCCGCGTGGCAGGCTGTTGCCCCGCGAGGGAGGTGAGTGGAGAGGGAGGTGAGTGGAGCGGGAGGGAGTGGTGTGTAGCGGGAGGTTGTGGTGTGTAGCGGGGGGGAATGGAGCGCGAGGGAGGAAGGGGGGTCCGCCATCTTAGGCGCCGCGTGGCAGCCTGCCTGTTCCCCCGCCGGGGAGGGAATGGAGCGGGAGGGAGTGGTGTGTAGCGGGAGGGAGTGGTGTGTAGCGGGAGGGAGTGGTCTGTAGCGGGAGGGAGGTGAGTGGAGCGGGAGGGAGTGGTGTGTAGAGGCAGTGGAGCACCGGGGAGGGGGGGGAGGTGAGTGTGATGGGGAGAGGACAGAGGTGTGTGTGTATGTGTGTGTGTATGTGTGTTTTTTTTTTTTTGGACCTTTGGCCCGTCACTCCGCCTCAGGCCAATGAGAGGTGTGGGGGGCGGGCCAAGGGGGTGGTGTGAGTGTGTGAGCCCAATGAGAGGTGTGCGGGGGCGGGCGGGCCAAGGGACCAATGAGATTGCCGCTAGGGACGCAGACATACAGTGCTTTCAGAAATATATAGTAGATAGGTCAAAGAGAGGAGGAGGGGTGTAATTTTATATTGCAGACACATTACAATTTACACTGTTAAATTGCCCCCCAAGCCCACGCTCTTTTGAAATTCTAGTTGGCAAAATCTGCCTCCCCTTTCTAAGCCCATCTTTCTTGCTGGCATCTACCGCCCCCCTAAAGCCCTTCTACAATCCCTGGCTGATATCACCCAGTTTCTTGGCTCCATTTCCTCTCTGAACGAGAAGAGTGAGCTGCTAGTTCTTGGGGATTTCAACTTCAACTGGCTTGACCCTAAAAACCATAAAATCCAGATACAACTCAAGTCACTTAACCTATCGCAACTAATTTCCCAACCCACACGGACAAACCTAAAATCGCATAACCATTCCTTGCTAGACTGGATTCTCTCCTCAAACCCCAGCAGAATCCAATCCTCTGGCATACTTCCTGACATTTTCAGTGACCATGCAATAGTGTACTGTGTAAGGAAAATTAAAATGCCCCATTCAAGCCCTAAAGTTCTCCTCACTAGAACATTTAAAAACTTTAACCCACAACAGTTTCTGGATGACCTTACCAACTGCGCATGGCACAGAATCGATTTAATTCCCGACCCTGATTCTGCGCTCGACTATTTCCAATCCGAGTTCTTAAAACTCTGCGATACCCATGCTCCACTACGCAAAATAAGGGTACGGGGGGCCCATCTTCCATGGGTTACAACTGACCTTATTGCACTCTATCAGCTCAGGGATGCCTTGTGGAAAAGCTACAAAGTAACTGGCACTACCAAGGATCTCAATCACTACAGATGCCTGCGGAACGTGTGCACAAGGCAAACAAGGTATGCAAAAGCACAATATTACTCTGACAATCTCCACCAAAATACATCAAACCCAGCTAACTTCTGGAAGGTTATCAACAATATATTCCAGCCTCCTAACCATCAACAACCAAGTAATATCACTAAGGGGGATATTACTCTGACAAACCCCACTGACATTGCAAAAGCATCCAATGATTACTTTGTGGGGTGTGCCACTAACTTATTAGCAAAACGCAGCCAAAACCACAAACCTGAATCTCATCCTGGGAGTGCCCACATAGCCCCGCCCCTTCCCAACACTCCCACAATTTTCAATTTGTCCCAGTATCCGAAGAGGAGATTACACAAGTGCTCCTCAAACTAAAACTAAGCAGCCAATGAGGACCTGACTGGCTACAATCTAGGTTCCTACGACTTGGTGCCCCAGCCATTGCCAAACCAATTGCTTCCATAGTCAACTCTATCCTGTCTGCAGGCCATATCCCTAAGACCTGGAAAACTGCCAGAGTTGTCCCAATCTTCAAAAGTGGGACAAAAACACTGTCTCAAACTACAGACCAATCTCCCTTCTCCCAATCCTATCCAAAGTCATGGAAAAATGTGTCCACTTCCAACTAAGTGACTACTACACCAAGACAAATTTCACTAGCCAATTCCAATCTGGCTTTCGTCCCAAACACTCCACCGTAACTACCCTGCTAAAAGTTTGCAATGAAAACCAGTGTGGAATGGAACGGGGACAACTCACTGGTGCAGTATTCCTAGATTTTGCAAAGGCTTTTGATACAGTTGATCATGCTATCCTGCTTAACAAACTCCAGAGCTCTCAAATAGGGAAGCATGATTTAAACTGGTTTCAGTCCTACCTATCAGGAAGATCCCAACATGTGTCCATCTCAGGCTCTAACTCCAACCCCCTGGATATCATCTGTGGTGTCCCGCAAGGCTCTGTTCTGGGGCCCCTACTCTTCTCAGTGTTCATTAATGATCTTCCCACAGCTTGTAAGGAAGCCTCAATACACATGTATGCAGATGACACAATCCTATATGCACACAGCCATAGCCTCTCTGACCTTCAACACATACTTCAGTCTGACTTTTTGAGACTCAAAAACTGGATTTCCCAAACAAACTGTTTTTAAACACTGACAAGACTGTAACAATGGTATTTGGGACCAAGACTAAATTCTTAAAGCTTCCAGCGACTGAGCTCCATATTAGAACCAACACTAACACCACCCTAACCCCTGTCACTAGTTTTAAATACCTGGGCTTATGGTTTGACTCCCACTAAACATTCGGAATGCACATTGATACCCTGATAACCAAGACCTATGCCAAACTAGGGGTACTTTACAGGAACAAATCCTCCCTAAGTCTCCTGGTCAGAAAGCGTATCGCATAGCAGATGCTAATTCCAATTATTGACTATGGAGACATAGTATATGGCACGGCACCTCAAACCCACCTTAGCAAACTTGACACCCTCTACAATTCAATTTGTCGTTTTGTTCTCCAATGCAACTACAACACACATCACTGCGAAATGCTCAAAGAACTAGATTGGTCATCACTAGAGTTTAGGCGCAAAGTTCACTTTTCCTGTCTTACCTTTAAATTCTTTATGGGCAAGCTACCCAGCTACCTGAACAAGCTCCTCACCCCTACGACATGCAGCACCTATCACCTGAGATCAGACTCCAAAAGGACTGTTCATGGTCCCAAGGCTCAACAAAGTATCCGGCCATTCCTCCTTCTCTTACCGTGCACCCCAAAACTGGAACAACCTACCAGAGACTCTCACATCCACCACCAGTTTAAGTTCATTCAAATCTAAGGCTGCCTCACATTTTAATCTGGTCTGTAACTGTTTCATTCGCCTATCTACTATATATTTCTGAAAGCACTGTATGTCTGCGTCCCTAGCGGCAATCTCATTGGTCCCT
>NC_134504.1:17686921-17718340 GCF_040206685.1 Ascaphus truei
AAATCAGAGGTATAGTGACCCCAAATGTGTGGGATTCCTGTAGATTTTCCTCCCTCCCTTCTGATCTCTGTGCAGATTTTCCTGGGATTCGGTGGGAAAGGAATAGGATGTTATGAAAACATCACTACACAGCAGGAACTCCCAGGCGCATGCGAACAGATGCAGAACATCAATAAAGACGTGAAAGTCAGAGATAAGCGGTATCATTTCCTATTAAAAGGAGTCCACATCGCTTGCATTTTCTCATCGCCTTGCCAGCTACCACGACTGACTGGTAACAAGACGAGAAATACACCCCAATTGTTTCTGTAAACGCCGTCATCCGGTCTACACAAGAGAGGGGCTTTGAACCCCAGTCTTCGAAGGTGCAAGACGGGCGAAAGTGAAACTGTGTTGCCCCTAATGCCCGGTAACAAAGGCGCATGTTATAAGCATGCTCGTCGCGCGTCGTACATTTCACGCAGATCTGAACTTTCCGCTAACTCTGACATGGGAGAGGTGTTTGCTGACGAGCAGTGTGGTGACAAAACACACGCAACTTAACCCCTCCTCTGCCGCAATTGAAGAGGCAGTCTGCGCGGCATTTAAAAAAAAAAATATGCGGCCATTGATGACCTTCATTAAAAACGAATTATCTAAGCTTCCGATCGATTTGTTCTCCCGTGATCCATCAGCAAAGATCCTGCGTTCCAGGGTTCACTAAATGGCCGCCTTTCAGTTTCAATCAATCCTTCCGTCAGTGTAACTCAGCAGCTACAATGTATCCTTATATTACTATGGTAACATTATCTATTGTTACAGTTGCAGCTCAAACTGCCGGGAACATTGGCAACAGATGATCCCAAACAGGAAAGTGTTACAAAGATCTTGCACTGCTGGGGAAGTGGGCTAAAGCCTGCTATAGAAATCAAAGGAAGTTCAGTATATTAAAGAGGCAATCCAAGGCAGCAATTTTTTTTTGCACATCGCACCTTTCGCCATTGTGTCCAGTATTTTTGGAGATGCCACCTGGCAACCCTACCTCTTATCTTTACTGGATCTCTGATAAGGACAGTGGGGGGGGGGGGGGGATAAGGGGAAAGAAAACATTTGATTGGCAAAACTTCCCCATGCAGAAGCCACTAAGAAAACAAATTCAAAAATAAATATACAGTATATATAGATTGATAGATGAACACTGGCTCTCTTGTATTAACACTGCGATGGTCAGGTGCTTGTACCATAAAACACAAAGTATACATAACGGCTTAGTGTGCCTACTGCGTGGTTTACTTACACCCCCTAACAAACTGAGACGACACAGTTTTGTGGAAGTAAAAATGGTCACAGCTTTATTGTTTTAACAATACCTGCAAATAACTGTCAGCCATAATCTTAGTCCTTTGTCATCCCTATTCTCGGTATCTTCCGGCAGGGGGAGCCCTCCTCCACCCGCCCTAATCTACCGTCCACCAGGAGAGACACTCTCCGCCGCGAGAGACACTCTCCGCCGCGAGAGACACTCTCCACGGCCCCCGTCTACCGTCCACCAGGAGAGACACTCTCCGCTGCGAGAGACACTCTCCACGGCCCCCGTCTACCGTTCACTGGGAGAGACACTCTCCACGGCCCCTAGGTCCCCCTTATCAGAGCCGCCTGGGCCTACCCGCATAGGATAGCGCCCAGCTGCCTAAGATTGGTGCCAGGGGTACAGCGCCTGACCGCCTGCGTCGGCACCTCCAGTCCGCACAATCTTTTCAGGGGGACCGTTACCTGGCGGCCCATCCGCATCGGGTGGAGCCCCATTTCGGGTATTCACGGTGTCCCTACGATGACTGGCCTGACAGTTCCGCCACCCGGAGGACCCAATATGGCCACTTACTGGGGACTCACCCCACACCCCAAGCTGTGACCCTAATCCCTTACTGCTTATCACTTGCAAAGGCCTACGCATGTTATTAATAAAATATCCAGGGGCCCCCGCTGTGAAGACAGAAAACATGTTAGTAGATTATCTAATTACTCGCCTGCCGGCCCCTAATGTACCCCTTTTAAGCATTTGATTGTGAATCTGAAGCTGCTGGGGGCCCAGAGTAACAGCCGAAAAGGCTGCTTCTATGTCAATTTTACCAATAGTGCTCCCTCCCCATATGTCTTAATTATCCCTTATGGAAGTGTCGAATGATTGGTATTGTATCCGGCGTAGCTTGGGTCTATGGCCTCATACTCCCCTTCGGTGTTGTATTAGCCTGAATATATATATATATATATATATATTTTTTTTTTGCACCCGGGGAAATAATTAACTGAGCAATAGGGGGGGGGGGGTGCATGGGCCCACCATACATCCCAATTTTATCTCCTTTAACCCCCCCCCCACTGGTATGTGAAAAAACCCCTTCTAAACCCTCCTCCAAGAAAAACCCACCTTCTCCGGTCAGGGTACCCCTTTAGTCAACGGCCCAAACCGCTAAGGCTGACCGTTGTTGGGGCCTTCCCTCTCCCCTGGCTGCGGTTGCCCAGGGCCTTTGAAGCACTTCTTGACGGGGTGGCTACCCCCGCACCGGCTACACACATGCCTAAACTTGCAACCTGCCCCCAGCTTGCACTGTTTATCATTAAACGCCCAACACTCCCTTTTATTGCCCCTGCTTGTTGAATCACTCCCGGGCCGATCGCCTGGACCCTTGGGAAAGGAGGCGTCGCCCCCCTGCTTCCCCCCTCCACTAACTTCATCCACAATTCCATGTCCATCTTCCCCAAACTCAACCGTGTATCCCCCTGCTACCTATGCCTGAACTGCTCGTCATAATCCCGCCACGCTGACCCCTCGTGTTCGTCATGTATGTTCTGTATCACACTCATGTATCTCATCACATTATGCAATTCCTTGGGATGTTTTGAAAGGAAACAGTCCCCGAACACAATGAAACCCATAATCCAGTTCACATTACTCCTCACTACCTGCCCTTTCTCGCCCGCCTCTCGCGCGCGTTTCCTCTCTGCTCGCCCCTTTACCAACAGCTTAAACATATCCACATACTTCCTGTTAAACCTATGTCTCTCTGTGTTCTCCTGGGCAGGTGTGTGTACAGGGAGCTAGTTTCGCCTGCAAACGAATCCTCCCCGCTGTGGGTGGAAGCCGCCCCTTTGTCTTTGCGCGCTTTGCGTTTTCCCCTATCTGTCTTACTCAGCTTTACCACCTTGCTCAACGCTTCTACCTGTTTCCTTATGCGTTTTACCCCTGGGGTCTCGTCGCTGTCTGCGCCGCTGCTTGCGTCTGACTCGCTGCTCGCTCTTGCGCTCTCACTATCCTCGCTGTCTGACCCCTGGGACTCACAGTCCGACCCTGACCTAACCGACCCCCCATCACTAACATCAACATCATCCTCATTACTTTCCAATGCTGCATTTTCATGCTCACCTGATCCTGCGGCTTGTGCACCTGGGTGATCGGTCCTGGGTCTTTTGGCCGCTGCACGACTCCTGTTGCTGCTCCCCGGATCGGCGATGCTTCCCAGCGCCATTGGCGCCGGCGCATCCACCGGGGGAGGGGCCCGGGACACTGGGGGGCACCCCGCAGCCAGGGGCAGTGGGACTGCCGTTGCTGGATCCAAGGCTGGTGCCGGTGCGCCAGACGCAGGTGCATAAGGCGCGGGGGCATGTTGTGCGGGTGCCTGTGCTAGTGGCGCCGGTGGGTATTGCGCGTAGGGGGCAGGTGCATACGGCGCAGGGGCATAGTGCGTGTAATGAACCGGTGCGTACGGGGGGGACATGGGAAGCGTGGAAGTAGGGCGCGTGGGGGTAGGGTGCGTGGGGGTAGGGCACGTGGGGGGTAGGGCGCGTGGAAGTAAGGCGCGTGGGAGTAAGGCGCCATGAACGCGGCGGCGGTGGGTTGGCTCAGCCCAGCCATGGGGGGGGGGGGGTGGTCTGGTCAGCAGGAGAGGGGATGGTGTGGGCAGCATGGGGGGGGATGTACTGTGTAGCGGGAGGGGTGACCAGGGCAGCATGGGGAGAGGCGACCGGGGCAGCATGGGTAGGGGGTATCAGTGCAGCATGGGGAGAGGGTATCAGTGCAGCATGGGGAGGGGTGACCAGGTCAGCATGGGGAGAGGTGACCAGGGCAGCATGGGGAGAGGTGACCAGGGCAGCATGGGGAGAGGTGGCCAGGGCAGCAGGGGGAGAGGTGGCCAGGGCAGCAGGGGGAGAGGTGGCCAGGGCAGCAGGGGGAGAGGTGGCCAGGGCAGCAGGGGGAGAGGTGGCCAGGGCAGCAGGGGGAGAGGTGGCCAGGGCAGCAGGGGGAGAGGTGGCCAGGGCAGCAGGGGGAGAGGTGACCAGGGCAGCAGGGGGAGAGGTGACCAGGGCAGCAGGGGGCGAGGTGACCAGGGCAGCATGGGGAGAGGGGGGGCATTTTTCTGTGAGGGGGAGTAAAGCAGCCTGCATTTCCCTGCTCTGCACGGAGCAGGCACCGGAGTGAGGCTGGGGGGCGGAGCTGGCATGCCGGGCTGATTCTCTCAGTCTCCGGCTGGGAGCAGGGCTGAGAGAGGGCTGCTGCTGCTGCTTCTGCTTCCGTGGGGCTGCCGATGCAGGAGGCTGGGTTCTGCTGGGCTGCTTCATTGTGCTGGGGATCGGTGATCATGATCGGGAGCCACAGGGACCTGCAGGGAGAGAAGAAAACAGAATCAGTGGAGCAGCTCCTGCAAGAGCAGGGGTTTAAATAGCCCGCCCCTTTAGCCCCTCCCCTTGTTGATTCGCACGCAAATCCACCAAACCACGTGGTGGGGGGAAGGAAAGGAAGGCACGTTAAGTACCCCCTGGAGGCACGGAGCCATTATTGACGCGACGGCCCCATTTTGGGACCTCTGCTTCTCTTTACCAACAGTAAGATGGGGCGGCTGGGAAGGTTGCGAAGCGGCCGTGTTTGTGGAGGCGGGGGGGGCGGGTTAGTTGTGTGGCTGGGGAGGTTGCAGAGCGGGGAGGTTGCAGACAGGAGGGGACAGTGGACAGGAGGGGACGGGGGACAGTGGACAGGAGGGGGATGGGACAGTGGACAGGAGGGGGACGGGACAGTGGACAGGAGGGGGACGGGACAGTGGACAGGAGGGGGATGGGACAGTGGACATGAGGGGGACGGGACAGTGGACAGGAGGGGGACGGGACAGTGGACAGGAGGGGGACGGGACAGTGGACAGGAGGGGGACGGGACAGTGGACAGGAGGGGGACGGGACAATGGACAGGAGGGGGACGGGACAGTGGACAGGAGGGGGACGGGACAGTGGACAGGAGGGGGACGGGACAGTGGACAGGAGGGGGACGGGACAGTGGACAGGCGGGACAGTGGACAGGAGGGGGGTGAAAGTGGACAGGAGGGGGGGTGACAGTGGACAGGAGGGGGGGGTGACAGTGGACAGGAGGGGGGGGTGACAGTGGTCAGGAGGGGGGGTGACAGTGGACAGGAGAGGGTGACAGTGGACAGGAGGGGAGGGGGCAGTGGACAGGAGGGGGGGTGACAGTGGACAGGAGGGGGGGTGACAGAGGACAGGAGGGTGGGTGACAGTGGACAGGAGGGGGGTGACAGAGGACAGGAGGGGGGTGACAGTGGACAGGAGGGGGGGGACAGTGGACAGGAGGGGGGGGGACAGTGGACAGGAGGGGGGGACAGTCGACAGGCGGGGGGGCAGTGGACAGGAGGGGGGTGGGTTGCTTATAATTTCTGGGTGCCTCCTCTCCACTCCCCCTGTATGTTTCTCCGCTCCCCCCTCTCTCTCCGCTCCTGACCCCCCCCCCCCTCCGTAGCTCCGGTCCCCACCCTACAGTGCCTGACACACACAGTGACACACACACACAGTGACACACATACACACACACACACACACACACAAACACACACACAGTGTCCCACACCCACACAGTGTCACACACACACAGTGTCACACACACACAGTGTCACACACAAACACTGTCACACACGCACAGTGACACACAGTGACACACAGTGACACACAGTGACACACACACAGTGACACACACACACATGTCACCTCTCGTTCCGGCCGCCGCCATCTTAGTTACTCCGCGAGGGAGGAAGGGGGTCCTTCCGTGCGCCGCCATCTTAGGTGCCACGTGGCAGCTGCAGGCTGCCTGTCCCCCCGCCGGGGAGGGGGGGAGGTGAGTGGGGCATCGGGGAGGGGGGGAGGTGAGTGGGGCATCGAGGAGGGGGGGGGATGTGAGTGGGGCATCGGGGAGGGGGGAGGTGAGTGGAGCATAGGGGAGGGGGGAGGTGAGTGGGGCATCAGGGAGGGAGGGGGGAGGTGAGTGGAGCATCGGGGATGGGGGAGGTGGATGGAGCATCGGGGAGGGGGGAGGTGAGTGGAGCATCGGGGAGGGGGGAGGTGAGTGGAGCATCGGGGAGGGGGGAGGTGAGTGGAGCATCGGGGAGGGGGGGGAGGTGAGTTGAGCATCAGGGAGGGGGGAGGTGAGTGGAGCATCGGGGAGGGGGGGAGGTGAGTGGAGCATCTGGGAGGGGGGGGAGTTGAGTGGAGCATCGGGGAGGGGGGGGGAGGTGAGTGGAGCATCGGGGAGCGGGGGGGGATGTGAGGGGAGCATCAGGGAGGGGGGGTGAGTGGAGCATCGGGGAGGGGGGGAGGTGAGTGGAGCATCGGGGAGGGAGGGGGGAGGTGAGTGGAGCATCGGGGAGGGGGGGAGGTGAGTGGAGCATCGGGGAGGGGGGGAGGTGAATGGAGCATCGGGGAGGGGGGGAGGTGAGTGGAGCATCGGGGAGGGGGGGGAGGTGAGTGGAGCATCGGAGAGGGGGGAGGTGAGTGGAGCATCGGGGAGGGGGGAGGTGAGTGGAGCATCGGGGAGGGGGGGGAGGTGAGTGGAGCATCTGGGAGGGGGGGAGGTAAGTGGAGCATCGGGGAGGGGGGGGAGGTGAGTGGAGCATCGGGGAGGGGAGCATCGGGGAGGGGGGGTGAGTGGAGCATCGGGGAGGGGGGAGGTGAGTGGAGCATCAGGGATGGGGGATGTGTGTGTGTGTGTTGTGTGTTCTTTGGCCCGTCACTCCGCCTCAGGCCAATGAGAGGTGTGCGGGGGCGGGCGGGCGGCCAAAGGGACCAATGAGATTTCCCCTAGGGACACAGGACATCCAGACAGGCATACAGTGCTTTCACTAATATAGTATAAGATGAGCGTATGAAACATTTACAGACCAGGTTAAAATGTGAGACAGTGTGAGGAGACTGATGAGAGCCGTGGGGTGGGGGGGACACACGGGAGGTGGCGAGACACCAGCCAATGAGAGCCGTGGGAGGGCGGGCGGACCGACGGACCAATCAGATTGGCCAGAGGCAGACTGACGGACCGACGGACCAACCAGATTGCCCATAAGAACAGCAAATATACAACATTTTCAATTATATAGATATAGCAAATAAAAAGATCACTTGTGAGCACATTGACACGTCTTAGGCAGGTCTGCAGCCCTGCCTTTCACCATTATCCCCAGCATACAGTGCTTCCACTGCAGCAAGGGATTCTGGGAAATGCAATGCAAAATCATTGTGTGCTCATTTGCATGTCATTTCACAGAATCCCTTGTTGCTGTTGAAGTGCTGTATGGTGGGGATAATGGTGAAAGGCAGGGTTGCAGACCCGGCGTTGCCCGGGATGTAATGTTCCCGCTCCTCTCTCTCTCTTCCCCCCTCTCTCTGTTTGTCCTCCATTCACATCAATCCAGTCTCCCCCCTCCCTCCTTTACAGCTTCATGCAGTGTGTGTGCGCGTGCGCGTCAGTGAGTCTGACGCAGAAACACAAACACACACAGACTGAGTGACTGACGCACACACAGTCAGTGTGTGCGTGTGTGTGTGCCTCAGTCAGTGTGTGTGTGCGCGTGCGTCAGTCAGTGTGTGTGTGCGTGCGTCAGTCAGTGTGTGTGGGGGTGTGTGCGCACGCGTCAGTCGGTGTGTGCGCGCGCGTCAGTCGGTGTGTGTGTGTGTGCGCAGTCAGTGTGTGTGTGTCAGTCAGTGTGTGTGTCAGTCAGTTAGTGTGTGCGCGCGGCAGTCAGTGTGTGTGTCAGTCAGTCAGTGTGTTTGTCAGTCTGTCAGTCTGTGTGTCAGTCAGTCAGTGTGTGTGTCAGTCAGTCAGTGTGTGTGTTTTCAGTCAGTGTGTGTGTGTGTCAGTCAGTGTGTGTGTGTGTCAGTCAGTGTGTGTGTGTGTGTGTGTGTGAGAGTCAGTGTGCGTGTGTGAGTCAGTGTGTGTGTGTGAGTCAGTGTGTGTGAGTCAGTGTGTGTGTGTGTGTGAGTCAGTGTGTGTGTGTGTGTGTCAGTCAGTGTGTGTGTGTGTGTGTCAGTGTGTGTGTGTGTGTGTGTGTGTGTGTCAGTGTGTGTGTGTGTGTGTGTGTGTGTGTGTGTCAGTGTGTGTGTGTGTGTGTGTGTCAGTGTGTGTGTGTGTGTGTGTGTGTGTGTGTGTGTGTGTGTGTGTGTGTGTGTGTGTGTGTGTGTGTGTGTGTCAGTCAGTGTGTGTGTGTGTGTGTGTCAGTCAGTGTGTGTGTGTGTGTGTGTGTCAGTCAGTGTCTGTGTGTGTGTGTGTCAGTCAGTGTGTGTGTGTGTGTTAGTCAGTGTGTGTGTCAGTCAGTGTGTGTGTCAGTCAGTGTGTGTGTGTGTGTGTGTGTGCGCGTCAGTCAGTGTGCGTGTGTCAGTCAGTGTGTGTGTGTGTGTGTGCGCGTCAGTTAGTGTGCGTGTGTGTGTGTGCGTCAGTCAGTGTGCGTGCGTGCGTCAGTACGTGTGTGTGTCAGTCAGTGTGTGTGCGTGCGTCAGGGTGTGTGTGCATGTGGCTGTCAGGGGTTGTGTGCGTGTGGCTGCCAGGGGTTGTGTGCGTGCGTCAGTACATGTGTCAGTCAGTGTGTGTGTGTGTATAATCGGCGTTGGCCGGAGGCGGGGCGTGAAAGGCAGGGGGAGTGAGCGCCGGGGAGGGGAGTGTGATGGGGAGGAGGAGAGGTGTGTGTATAGCCGGCGTTGGCCGGAGGCAGGGGGGGGCGTCAAAGGCAGGGGGGCGTCAAAGGCAGGGGGGGGGGCGTCAAAGGAAGGGGGGGGCGTCAAAGGCAGGGGGGGGGGCGTCAAAGGCAGGGTCGTCAAAAGCAGGGGGAGGGTCGTCAAAGGCAGGGGGGGGGGTCGTCAAAGGCAGGGGGGGGGCGTCAAAGGCAGGGGGGGGGGCGTCAAAGGCAGGGGGGGGCGTCAAAGGCATGGATTCCCCCCCCTGCATTTCCTCACCTGGCAGCATGCCGCGCTCCTTGGGCTGCCACTGGTTCTCTCCCCCTCGTGGCCTCCGCCGACTCCCGGTGGCACAAAGGAGGTATTAACTCCCTGCCGCCCTCCTCCTGCTCCTCAGGGATGTTGAGCCGTAGAGAGCGTGCAGTGGGGGGGGGGGAGAAGTGGGGGGTGGGAAGTGGGGGGGGTGGAAATGGGGGAGCGACACACACGCGACACCTACCTGTACTTCCGGGCGCCGCCATCTTCTCACTTTGCGCCGCGAGGGAGGAAGGGGGGTCCTTCCGGGCGCCGCCATCTTAGGCGCCGCGAGGCAGCCTGTCTGTTCCCCCGCCGGGGAGGGAGGTGAGTTGGAGCGCCGGCGGGGAGGGAGAGAGGTGAGTTGGAGCGCCGAGGGGGAGAGGTGAGTTGGAGAGAGACCCGGCGTTGCCCGTGAGTTAAATTTCCCGCTCCCTTCTCTCTCCCTCTTTCTCCGTTCTCCCCAGAGGGGAGGGACGAACAGTGGACAGGAGGGTGGGGACGAACAGTGGACAGGAGGAGGGGGGACGAACAGTGGACAGG
Organism: Ascaphus truei; assembly: GCF_040206685.1. Taxonomy (NCBI): domain Eukaryota; kingdom Metazoa; phylum Chordata; class Amphibia; order Anura; family Ascaphidae; genus Ascaphus; species Ascaphus truei. The sequence goes on from NC_134504.1 coordinate 17,696,729, forward strand.
AGGGGGGGACGAACAGTGGACAGGAGGGGGGGACGAACAGTGGACAGGAGGGGGGGGGGCGAACAGTGGACAGGAGGGGGGGGACGAACAGTGGACAGGAGGGGGGGGACGAACAGTGGACAGGAGGGGGGGGACGAACAGTGGACAGGGGGGGGGACAGTAGACAGGAGGGGGGGACAGTAGACAGGAGGGGGGGGACAGTAGACAGGAGGGGGGGGGGACAGTAGACAGAGGGGGGGACGGACAGTAGACAGGAGGGGGGGGGGACAGTGGACAGGAGGGGGGGGGGACAGTGGACAGGAGGGGGGGGGGACGGACAGTGGACAGGAGGGGGGGGACGGACAGTGGAGGGGGGGGAGGTGGGGGAGCAACACATGCGACACCTACCTGTACTTCCGGCCGCCGCCATCTTCTCACTCGGCGCCGCGAGGGAGGAAGGGAGTCCGCCATCTTACACGCCGCGTGGCAGCCTGTTCCCCCACCGGGGAGGGAGTGGAGCGGGAGGGAGGTGAGTGGAGCTGGAGGGAATGGAGCGGGAGGGAATGGAGCGGGAGGGAATGGAGCGGGAGGGAGGAAGGGGGTCCGCCATCTTACGCGCAGCGTGGCAGCCTGCCTGTTCCCCGCCGGGGAGGGAATGGAGCGGGAGGGAGTGGTGTGTAGCGGGAGGGAGTGGTGTGTAGCGGGAGGGAGGTGAGTGGAGCGGGAGGGAGTGGAGCGGGAGGTGAGTGCGGGAGTGGAGCGGTAGGTGAGTGCGGGAGTGGAGCGGGAGGGAGTGGTGTGTAGCGGGAGGGAGTGGTGTGTAGCGGGTGGGAGGTGAGGGGAGCGGCAGGTGAGTGCGGGAGTGGAGCGGGAGGGAGTGGAGCGAGAGGTGAGTGCGGGAGTGGAGCGGGAGGGAGTGGTGTGTAGCGGGAGGGAGTGGTGTGGAGCAGGAGGGAGTGGAGCGGGAGGTGAGTGCGGGAGTGGAGTGGGAGGGAGCGAGGTGAGTGCGGGAGTGGAGCGGGAGGGAGGTGAGTGCGGAAGTGGAGCGGGAGGGAGGTGAGTGCGGGAGTGGAGCGGGAGGGAGCGAGGTGAGTGCGGGAGTGGAGCGGGAGGGAGTGGAGCGGGAGGGAGTGGTGTGGAGCAGGAGGGAGTGGAGCGGGAGGTGAGTGCGGGAGTGGAGCGGGAGGGAGCGAGGTGAGTGCGGGAGTGGAGCGGGAGGGAGGTGAGTGCGGAAGTGGAGCGGGAGGGAGGTGAGTGCGGGAGTGGAGCGGGAGGGAGCGAGGTGAGTGCGGGAGTGGAGCGGCAGGGAGTGGAGCGGGAGGGAGGTGAGTGCGGGAGTGGAGCGGGAGGGAGGTGAGTGCGGGAGTGGAGCGGCTTCCGGGCGCGTCTTGGGCGCGTGTCCCCCCGCCAGGGAGGAAGTGGAGCGGGAGGGAGGTGAGCACCGGGGAGGGGGGGGAGGTGAGTGTGATGGGGGGGGGGAGAGGACAGAGGTGTGTGTGTGTTTTTAAAAAAATAAATTTTGGACCTTTGGCCCGTCACTCCGCCTCAGGCCAATGAGAGGTGTGGGGGGTGGGCCAAGGGGGTGGTGTGAGTGTGTGAGCCCAATGAGAGGTGTGCGGGGGCGGGCGGGCCAAGGGACCAATGAGATTGCCGCTAGGGACGCAGACATACAGTGCTTTCAGAAATATATAGTAGACTAGCTGAGAGCCCCGGCGTTGCCCGGGATGTTTGTGGTGTGGGTGTGGCATTTGGGTGGGGAGTGGTCCACGCGGCCCATGTGCGGTGGTAGTGCTGCTGTGGCTGTACTGATGGTGATTGTATCGGTGTGCTGATTTGGGAGGGTTTGGTGCTGATGTGGGGGTGCGGATGTGGGTGTGCCGATGGGGAAGGTGCAAAGGTGGCGATGTGTGGGTGCTGATGGTGTTGATGGGGGCTGGGAATGGCGGGGAGCCGAGAATGGCAGTGTGCTGGGGGGGCATGGGATACCGGTGTGCTGATGTGGTGGTGCTGGGGATAGTGTGTGTGTGTATACATGTTTGTGTGTATACATTGTATGTGTGTGTGTGTGTGTGTATACATGTGTGTGTGTGTGTGTGTATGTGTACGTGTGTGTGTATACATGTGTGTGTGTGTATACATGTGTGTATGTATACATTGTGTGTATGTATATATTGTGTGTATGTATATATTGTGTGTATACACATGTGTGTGTGTATACACATGTGTGTGTGTATACACATGTGTGTGTATACATGTGTGTGTATACACATGTGTGTGTATACACGTGTGTGTGTATACACGTGTGTGTTTGTATACACATGTGTGTGTATACACGTGTGTGTGTATACATGTATGTGTATACACATGTGTGTGTGTATACACGTGTGTGTGTATACACGTGTGTGTATACACGTGTGTGTATACACGTGTGTGTGTATACATGTGTGTATACGTGTGTGTGTATACGTGTGTGTGTATACATGTGTGTGTGTATACGTGTGTGTGTGTATACGTGTGTGTGTGTGTGTGTGTATACGTGTGTGTATACATGTGTGTGTGTATACATGTGTGTGTGTATACATTATGTGTATGTATACCTGTGTGTGTATACGTGTGTGTGTATACGTGTGTGTATACGTGTGTGAGTGTATACGTGTGTGTGTGTCTCCATGTGTGTGTGTACATGTGTGTGAGTATACGTGTACATGTGTGTGTGTGTACGTGTCTACGTGTACATGTGTGTGTGTGTGTACGTGTACATGTGTGTGTGTCTACGTGTACATGTGTGTGTGTCTACGTGTACATGTGTGTGTCTACGTGCGTGTGTGTGTACGTGTGTGTGTGTGTGTGTGTACGTGTGTGTGTCTACGTGTGTGTGTGTCTACGTGTGTGTGTGTCTACGTGTGTGTGTTTGTGTCTACGTGTGTGTGTTTGTGTATACGTGTGTGTGTGTTTGTGTATATACGTGTGTGTGTTTGTGTATACGTGTGTGTGTGTGTGTATACGTGTGTGTGTTTGTGTATGTGTGTGTATACGTGTGTGTGTGTATACGTGTATACGTGTGTGTATACGTGTGTGTATACGTGTGTGTATACGTGTGTGTATACGTGTGTGTGTGTCTACGTGTGTGTGTGTCTACGTGTGTGTGTGTGTCTACGTGTGTGTGTGTGTGTGTCCCTGTGTGTGTGTGTGTGGGAAGGGGAGGAGGTGGTGGGAAGGGGGGGTGGTGGGAAGGGGGGGGGGTGGTGGGAAGGGGGGAGGTGGAGGGGAGGTGAAGGGGTGGGGGCTGGAGGGGAGGTGAAGGGGAGGTGAAGGGGGGGGTGGAGGGGAGGTGAAGGGGGGGGGGGGGGTGAAGGGGAGGTGAAGGGGGGGTGGAGGGGAGGTGAAGGGGGGGTGGAGGGGAGGTGAAGGGGGAGGTGGAGGGGGGGTGGAGGGGGGGGGGAAGGGGGGTGAAGGGGGGGTGGAGGGGAGGTGAAGGGGGGGTGAAGGGGAGGTGAAGGGGAGGTGAAGGGGGGGGTGGAGGGAGGTGAGGGGTGGGTGAGGGGGAGGTGAGGTGAGGGGTGGGTGAGGGGAGGTGAAGGCCGCTCCCTCACCCATCCGGCCGCTCACTCACCCGTCCGGCCGCTCACTCACCCGTCTGGCAGCTCCCTCACCCGTCCGGCAGCTCCCTCATCCGTCCGGCAGCTCCCTCACCCGTCCGGCAGCTCCCTCACCCGTCCGGTAGCTTCCACGTGTACCTGAGGCGGGAGGCAGCTTGTTGTGGCCGCTCCCCCGCTGCGTCCCGGGCGCTCGCTCCCCCGCTGACTGTAGCGGCGCCAGGGGGGTGGGGGGGCTGAAAGCGCGGGAGACACGGGGAGAGGAGGAGGTGCGCGCGGGTGTGGAGGCTGATGTTCGGGGAGGAAGAGGCGGAGGATCCGGGACCGGCGGGTATGTGAGCCCCACCCCCCGGGTTATACATGCTGCTAATGTACACCCCCCCCCTACTGTGTGTGTGTGTGTGTGTGTGTGTGTGTGTGTGTGTGTGTGTGTGTGTGTGTGTGTGTGTGTGTGTGTGTGTGTGTGTGTGTGTGTGTGTGTGTGTGTGTGTGTGTGTGTGTGTGTGTTTGTGTCCTTTGGCCCGTCACTCCGCCTCAGGCCAATGAGAGGTGTGCGGGGGCGGGCGGCCCAAGGGACCAATGAGATTTCCCTTAGGGACACCGGACATCCAGGCAGGCAGGCAGGCAGGCAGGCAGGCATACAGTGCTTTCACTAATATAGTATAAGATATACACCCAATCAAAATGTGATGGTAAACCCTACAGCAGGCCTGCACAACTCGTAAAGCGAGAAGGGCCGAAATGCTCCAAGGAAAAAAAATTTGGGCCGCACGGGTAAAATCATCATCATCATCATCATCATCATCATCATCATCATCATCATCATCATCATCATCATCATCATCATCATCATCATCTCTCCTCCAGCACCACTCATCATCATCCTCATATCTCCCCCAGAACCCCTCACTATCAACCTTTGCGATACTCCCCATCTATCTCTCATACCCCCCCCATCTCTCCCCCTCACATAATACTCCCTCTCCACAAACACACAATACCCCACTGCACACCACACACCTCCCACCCCCCCTGCACCTCACATCCTTCTCCCCCCCTGCACCTCACATCATTCTCATCATTCTCCCCCCTGCACCTCACATCATTCTCCCCCTGCACCTCACATCATTCTCCCACCCCCCGCACCTCACATCATTCTCCCCCCCTGCACCTCACATCACCCCCCCCTGCACCTAACATCACTCTCCCCCCTGCACCTCACATCACTCTCCCCCCTGCACCTCACATCACTCTCCCCCCTGCACCTCACACCACTCTCCCCCCCTGCACCTCACACCATCTCCCCCCCTGCACCTCACACCACTCTCCCCCCCTGCACCTCACATCACTCTCCCCCCCTGCACCTCACATCACTCTCCCCCCTGCACCTCCAATCACCCCCCTGCACCTCCAATCACCCCCCTGCACCTCCAATGACCCCCCCTGCACCTCCAATGACCCCCCACACCTCCAATGACCCCCCACACCTCCAATGACCCCCCCTACACCTCCAATCACCCCCCCTGCACCTCCAATCACCCCCCTGCACCTCCAATCACCCCACCCTGCACCTCCAATCACCCCCTGCACCTCCAATTACCCCATGCACCTCCAATCACCCCCCTGCACCTCCAATCACCCCCCCTGCACCTCCAATCACCCCCCTGCACCTCCAATCACCCCCCCTGCACCTCCAATCATCCCCCCTGCACCTCCAATCACCCCCCCTGCACCTCCAATCACCCCCCCTGCACCTCCAATCACCCCCCCCTCCACCTCCAATCACCCCCCTGCACCTCCAATCACCCCCCCTGCACCTCCAATCACCCCCCCTGCACCTCCAATCACCCCCCCCTGCACCTCCAATCACCCCCCTCTGCACCTCCAATCACCCCCCTCTGCACCTCCAATCACCCCCCTGCACCTCCAATCATCCCCCCTGCACCTCCAATCATCCCCCCTGCACCTCCAATCACCCCCCCTGCACCTCCAATCATCCCCCCCTGCACCTCCAATCACCCCCCCTGCACCTCCAATCATCCCCCCTGCACCTCCAATCACCCCCCCTGCACCTCCAATCACCCCCCCCTGCATCTCCAATCACCCCCCCGCACCACCAATCACCCCCCTCCCAACCTCCAATCACCCCCCTCCCCTGCACCTCCAATCACCCCCCCCTGCACCTCCAATCACCCCCCCCTGCACCTCCAATCACCCCCCCCTGCACCTCCAATCACCCCCCCCTGCACCTCCAATCACCCCCCCCTGCACCTCCAATCACCCCCCCTTGCACCTCCAATCACCCCCCCCCTGCACCTCCAATCACCCCCCCCCTGCACCTCCAATCACCCCCCCCCCTGCACCTCCAATCACCCCCCCCCTGCACCTCCAATCACCCCCCCCCTGCACCTCACCTCCCCTGCACCTCACCTCCCCTGCACCTCACCTCCCCTGCACCTCACCTCAATGCACCTCACATCACCCCCGGGACCGCGGGGAATCGCCGCCATTTTTTTTTAAGTTTTATTTTTTTAAGTTTTTTTTTTTAAGGTTTTTTTTTTTTTTTAAATCTCATCGCGGGCCGCACAGAGAGGCCGGGCGGGCTGCATGCAGCCCGCGGGCCGTATGTTGTGCAGGCCTGCCCTACAGTCTTGAAAATGCAAAGCCAGCAGTACAACCAACCTCACACTGATGATACCCATTAAGGTTGAAACATGTCTGTGAGTGGTTTCTCTGGCTTTGCATCTGATTCCCATGCTGTGCTTTAAAGCTGTGTTAACAGCAAGCATTAGTTTATATGGGCTCCACGTAACAATGGTTTTTCAGACAAAAGGTGACACATTGTGTGCTCATTTGCATGTCATTTCCCAGAATCCCTTGCTGCAGTGTAAGCACTGTATGCTGGGGATAATGGTGAAAGGCAGGGTTGCAGACCTGCCTAAGGCCGGGCCTAAAGTGCCATCGTTGGCAACGGCGACACAGCGAGTGACGTCACCCGTCGCCACCGGCGAAAGTTATGTTTCACCGGGCGTCGGGGTCGCGGTATTCCAGCAATTTGATTTGTTCAAGGGCCATCACGTGACGCGACGGCCCTTGAAAAATCAAATTTTGCCGCTTCAGATTTTAGCGACGGCGCTCTCGCTTGTCGCCGTCGCGCGCACTACAAGCGCACGCGGAGGCGGCGGCAATGTATTTGTTTTCGGGCGACGTTGCGTCGCCATCACTATAAGCGCGGCCTAAGACAGCTCCATTTCTAGTACACGGAAATGATGCAGCCATGCCCTGAGGTTAGTTACGGCGATCAAGAGAATGATAAACAATTACATAGAAAAGCAGAACACCTTTTTTTTTTTTTTAATGAATCATATATCGCACGAGATAAATACTATTACATTCAAAATCTCCCAACAACAGGATATGGGGTTGAACTTCTCCATTATGTGAAATGTGGCCCTTGTGCATCACATACAATGTACGGCACAAAGTGAAATAATCGTCAAGGACGTGACATCTGTTCAGAACGATAGAATTATTGCAGTTCTTAAACAGGGAAATTACAAGGCTGCCGGCCGTCAGTTTCAGCAAGGAAGAAATTCCCTCTGGCAGAAACAAGGCTCACATGAGATGTGTCTCAGCTGTTAAGAGAAAACCACTTTGGAAATGGGGAAATGTTGCTAACAAGAGCAACTTGTTGGCCTTGAGGCCTATTTTCCTTTTATTATGTTGCTTTCCCGGAATACCCCTAGTGAACTTTGACCTAATATTAACAAAACAGCTGTATTCACTGCACCAACTGCTCTCCCTGCACCCAACACGGGTACCAATAAAATCGTTGTCATGGTGTGATTTATATAAATGTAAAAAAAAACAAAACGGTGGCATTACATACTGTATAAAGGCCGAAATGTAATGGGTTATGGCCAGTGCTTGACAAATCACCCAAAAATCTACTCGCCGAACCAAAAAATCTACTCGCCACCTAGTCCCGCCTCTAGTCCCGCCCCCAACCCCGCCTCTAATCCCGCCCCCAGCCCCGCATTTAAAAAAAACCATAAATGAAATAAATTTAATACATTTCTAGTAAGAACATTCGTTTTTGACATAAGTTTATTTATTGTATTACATTATACTACATGTGTATGTGTGTGTATAAATGTCGAATCTAGAAAAAAAAGCCAGATGTGAATGACTAGTTTCCTGCACCCCTTAACTAGTGCCTGGATGCCCCCGCTTCAGAATGTTTAAAGCAGCAATCCCACCTGGGATCTTACCTGATCCGCAGACCCTCAATGTCCAGGTACCTCATTCCCACAATGTTATACATTGGAGGGGATGTGTTCCCTACCTGTCTTCTGGGTTACGGGGGATTCCAATGTCTTCTGTGTGAAGCTTGAGTCAGATCTGGAAGAAAGCAGTATAGGTTATTTCGGTGTAGTATAGGCAGTTAAGATATACAGGGTAAATAAAATATCCAGATCCAGATTTTGAGACAGAGAGAGGGTGAGACAGAGAGAGGGTGAGACAGAGAGAGGGTGAGACAGAGAGAGGGTGAGACAGAGAGAGGGTGAGACAGAGAGAGGGTGAGACAGAGAGAGAGAGAGAGGGTGAGAGAGAGACGGAGAGAGGGTGAGAGAGAGACGGAGAGAGGGTGAGAGAGAGACGGAGAGAGGGTGAGAGAGAGACGGAGAGAGGGTGAGAGAGAGACGGAGAGAGGGTGAGAGAGAGACGGAGAGAGGGTGAGAGAGGACGGAGAGAGGGTGAGAGAGAGACCGAGAGAGGGTGAGAGAGAGACGGAGAGAGGGTGAGAGAGAGGGTGAGAGAGAGGGAGAGACAGAGGGAGAGAGAGAGGGTGAGAGACGGAGAGAGGGTGACTGTGGGGGGATGGGGTGACTGGGTGGGGTGATGGGAGACTGGGTGGGGTGATGGGGTGACTGGGTGGGGTGATGGGGTGACTGGGTGGGGTGATGGGGTGACTGGGTGGGTGATTGGGTGGGGTGACTGGGTGGGTGATTGGGTGGGGTGACTGGGTGGGTGATTGGGTGGGTGATTGGGTGGGGATTACTGACTGACTGGGTGGGGATTACTGACTGTCTGACTGGGTGGGGTGACTGGGCAGGGGGGTGGGATGACTGACTGGGTGGGGGGTGACTGACTGGGTGGGGGGGTATGACTGACTGACTGGGTGGGGGGGTTATGACTGACTGGGTGGGGGGGGTTATGACTGACTGGGTGGGGGGGTATGTTTGACTTGGTGGGGGGGGTATGATTGACTGGGTGGGGGGGTATGACTGGGTGGGGGTATGACTGACTGGGTGGGGGGGGTTATGACTGACTGGGTGGGGGGGTATGTTTGACTTGGTGGGGGGGGGTATGATTGACTGGGTGGGGGGGTATGACTGGGTGGGGGGTATGACTGACTGGGTGGGGGGGTTATGACTGACTGGGTGGGGGGGTATGACTGACTGGGGGGGGGGTATGACTGACTGGGTGGGGGGGTATGACTGACTGGGTGGGGGGTATGACTGACTGGGTGGGGGGTATGACTGACTGAGGGGGTATGACTGACTGGGTGGGGGGGGTATGACTTACTGGGTGGGGGGGTATGACTGACTGGGGGGGTATGACTGACTGGGTGGGGGGGTATGTTTGACTTGGTGGGGGGGGTATGATTGACTGGGTGGGCGGGGTATGACTGACTGGGTGGGGGGTATGACTGACTGGGTGGGGGGGGTTATGACTGACTGGTTGGGGGGGTATGACTGACTGGGTGGGGGGGTATGACTGACTGGGTGGGGGGTATGACTGACTGAGGGGGTATGACTGACTGGGTGGGGGGGGGGTATGACTTACTGGGTGGGGGGGTATGACTGACTGGGGGGGTATGACTGACTGGGTGGGGGGGAGTATGACTGACTGGGTGGGGGGGAGTATGACTGACTGGGTGGGGTGGGGGGATGACTGACTGGGTGGGATGGGGGGATGACTGGGTGGGATGGGGGGATGACTGACTGGGATGGGGGGATGACTGACTGGGTGGGATGGGGGGATGACTGACTGAGTGGGGTGGGGGGATGACTGACTGGGTGGGGGGATGACTGACTGGGTGGGGTGATGACTGGGTGGGGTGGGGGGATGACTGACTGGGTGGGGGGATGACTGACTGGGTGGGGTGGGGGGTACCTTTGGTGTACTACACGTTCTCTCTCTCACACACACACACACACACACACACACACACACACACACACACACACACACACACACACACACACACACACACACACACACACACACACACACACACCACTCTCTCTCATACATACACACACACACTCTCATACACACACACTCTGTGGAACCGGAGGGCAAGCGGGACAGGGGGGGAAATCCCCTGCCCCGCGCGAGCAGCCACGGGGACAGGAGCGGAGACCAAAGGGGAAGCAGGTTTGGGGGGGGGGAACATTCCCCGCTGTCATCTCCTGCCCCACGCGAGCAGCCACGGGGACAGGAGTGGAACCGGAGGGCAAGCGGGACCGGGGAGTGGGTGGGGGGGAAATCCCCTGCCGTCATCTCCTGCCCCGCGCGAGCAGCCACGGGGACAGGAGCGGAGACTGAGGGGATGAGAAGGGAAGCGCGAGCAGGAGACAGGGACCGCGCACAGCGAGGAGCAGCCATTACTTACCCCTGCAGAGAAGGGCTCCATTCCGCGTCACGGCCAATCAGCCAGGAAAATATTTTGTTTTGTTATTTATTTATTTTTTTAAATTTGTGGGGGGGTGGGGAAGCGGAGACAGCCACGGGGACCGAGGGGAACACCCCTGCTGGCATCGGGAGCAGCCACTGGGGGAAAGCGGGGACCGTAGGGCAACCGGGACGGGGGAACATCGCCCACTGTCATCTCCTGCCCCGCGCGAGCAGCCACAAGGACAGGAGCAGAACCGGAGGGCAAGCGGGGCGGGGGGGGGGGGGAGATGGGGGGAGAAATCCCCTGCTGTCATCTCTTGCCCGACAGGAGCGGAGACTGGAGGGGATGAGGAGGGAAGCGCGGGCAGGAGACGGAGACGGACCGCGCGCGCGAGGAGAAGCCATTACCCCTGCAGAGAAGGGCTCCATTCCGCGTCACGACCAATTGGCCAATCAGCCAGGAGGATATTTTTTTTGTTATTTTTTTTTTTTAATTTTTTTAAAATTTGCGCAGAGCAGGGGGGAAAAGTAGCTGGCCACGGGCCAATTTCCGTTCGCACCTGGCGAGTGGGCGACCGGGTTTGTCGAGCACTGGTTATGGCAATTTGGGGCTAAGGCTAAATGTATAAAGTTACCAATTTGAGAGCTGCAGATCAGAACCTACTCTGGTACCATTCTTGCCCCGGTCACTATTTTTAAATACCTGGGCGTATGGCTAGACTCCCATTTAACATTTGTTTTGCATATTGATACCCTGACATCCAAAACGTATGCCGAACTGGGTGTAAATGATAGGAACAAATCCTCCCGAAGCCTGCTGGTCACCGCACAGTAGATGCTAAAGCCAATTATAGACTAATGGAGACATAGTATATGATGCAGCACCCCAATCTCAAAGAAACTCCCAAAGCTGCCTCCAGTATAAGTTCTTTCAAGACTACAGCTAACACATTTTAATCTTGTTAATTCTGTTAAATACACCCATAACATGCATTGTCCCTAATGTCTATAAATATCACATGTAACAATGTATTGCCATTACAAGTCTGTGTCCAGGACATACTGTACTTGAAAACGAGAGGTAACTCTCAGTGTGTTATTTTCTGGTAAAACATTTTATAACTAAAATAAATAGTTGCAAAAGATGTTGAGAACATCCATTCCTATCCATCTATAGGTTATTCACACGTGCCTGACTGTCACGCGCTTTATCTCGCCTACTTTCTCCCACCCACTCATTTTATACAACAAGGAGAGAGAGAGGAGAGACAGAGGAGAGAGGAGGAGAGAGAGAGAGAGAGAGAGAGGAGGAGAGAGGGAGAGGAATGAGAAAGAGAGGAGAGACAGAGGAGAGAGGAGGAGAGAGAGAGAGAGAGAGAGAGAGAGGAAGAGAGAGGGAGAGGAATGAGAGAGAGAGAGGGGGGGAGAGAGATGGGGAGAGAGAGAGAACGAACAGACACAGTCTTGCTAAACAATTAAAGGCTGCTTTCAAAAGGTACCACGTGTTACTATTGTATCACATCATAATTGGCAACGGAAATTGATAAATCCTTATTTAGAAATGGGAACAGGGGAACGGTGGGCGGGGAAAAAAACCGTTTCATTCATATGCGCATCGCTGATTTGGGAAATAGTTCCAAGGCTTTTGACACAGTTATTCCTCAGCTTAAAATATCTGTATGTGCTACATCAACGCTGGTGTAATATGTGAATAAATAAAAGCACAGCGCTGTGACACCCAACTTAACCGCGGTGTTTCCAGAGCGTAACCATGGACATACCTACAGGTATAGTCAGCCTAATCCGGAGACAGACATTTGGTCGTGGCCATCTCTGCCGACGGTTGTCCGCCGAGGGGCCCGATGCCGCAGCTACTCTGCGGCTCAATGCCGGTGGAGATTTGGTCACGGCACAGCGCCCGTGACCACATCCCGGATGGACCGAGCCTGACAGTTTTTCGTGCGGCTGTGGCGATGGCGGCATCAAAGGGTTAACGCTGCGATTATAGTGCAGGCGCTCACGCGACATCACGTGTCGCAAACACACGTGTGCTCCTCAATGAGGCCACCCACAGTGCGAGCGAGCGCGCAGAGCGACTGCGCACGTGAAGTTTGAAAATACAATCTAAATTGTTTTCTTCGCGCGACGGCCGCATCTCGGCCGTGGCACGTGAGCGGTTCAGCCAATGAGGGCGAACCGCTCACGTGACGTCTCGGCCATGCCTCCGCCACGCCTCCCGATGCCTCCAGTGCATGTTTCGCACGCTTGACGTCATGCTGTTGCGCGCGCGCGCCGGCACTATAATCGCCGCCTAAGGGGCCTATTCTAGTAGCTTCGATAAGTGACTTATCGAGCACTTATCGAGTTGACACGTGTAGCTATTCAGAAAGCTTTGATAACTTGCCAAACTCGCTCGAGAAGCACTTCTCCCCGATCGGTAGCGCTCCCGCGGACAGACCGCGCGCAAGCGCCAAAAATGCTCCAACTCGCATTTGTGGAAATATTGAGCAATTCTAGTAGCTTCGAGAGTCACATCGCGGCTGCAACCCGCAGGTTCTCACCTCTCCACGTCAAGGGCCCTCACATCACGGCTGCAACCCGCAGGTTCTCACCTCTCCACGTCAAGGGGCCTCACATCGCAGCTGCAACCCGCAGGTTCTCACCTCTCCACGTCAAGGGGCCTCACATCGCGGCTGCAACCCGCAGGTTCTCACCTCTCCACGTCAAGGGGCCTCACATCGCGGCTGCAACCCGCAGGTTCTCACCTCTCCACGTCAAGGGGCCTCACATCGCGGCTGCAACCCGCAGGTTCTCACCTCTCCACGTCAAGGGCCCTCACATCACGGCTGCAACCCGCAGGTTCTCACCTCTCCACGTCAAGGGGCCTCACATCGCAGCTGCAACCCGCAGGTTCTCACCTCTCCACGTCAAGGGGCCTCACATCGCGGCTGCAACCCGCAGGTTCTCACCTCTCCACGTCAAGGGGCCTCACATCGCGGCTGCAACCCGCAGGTTCTCACCTCTCCACGTCAAGGGGCCTCACATCGCGGCTGCAACCCGCAGGTTCTCACCTCTCCACGTCAAGGGGCCTCACATCGCGGCTGCAACCCGCAGGTTCTCACCTCTCCACGTCAAGGGGCCTCACATCGCGGCTGCAGCCCGCAGGTTCTCACCTCTCCACGTCAAGGGGCCTCACATCGCGGCTGCAACCCGCGGGTTCTCACCTCTCCACGTCAAGGGACCTCACATCGCGGCTGCAGCCCGCAGGTTCTCACCTCTCCACGTCAAGGGGCCTCACATCGCGGCTGCAACCCGCAGGTTCTCACCTCTCCACGTCAAGGGGCCTCACATCGCGGCTGCAACCCGCAGGTTCTCACCTCTCCACGTCAAGGGGCCTCACATCGCGGCTGCAGCCCGCAGGTTCTCACCTCTCCACGTCAAGGGACCTCACATCGCGGCTGCAACCCGCAGGTTCTCACCTCTCCACGTCAAGGGACCTCACATCGCGGCTGCAACCTGCAGGTTCTCACCTCTCCACGTCAAGGGGCCTCACATCGCGGCTGCAACCCGCAGGTTCTCACCTCTCCACGTCAAGGGGCCTCACATCGCGGCTGCAGCCCGCAGGTTCTCACCTCTCCACGTCAAGGGGCCTCACATCGCGGCTGCAACCCGCAGGTTCTCACCTCTCCACGTCATGGGGCCTCACATCGCGGCTGCAACCCGCAGGTTCTCACCTCTCCACGTCAATGGGCCTCACATCGCGGCTGCAACCCGCAGGTTCTCACCTCTCCACGTCAAGGGGCCTCACATCGCGGCTGCAGCCCGCAGGTTCTCACCTCTCCACGTCAAGGGGCCTCACATCGCGGCTGCAACCCGCAGGTTCTCACCTCTCCACGTCAAGGGGCCTCACATCGCGGCTGCAGCCCGCAGGTTCTCACCTCTCCACGTCAAGGGACCTCACATCGCGGCTGCAGCCCGCAGGTTCTCACCTCTCCACGTCAAGGGACCTCACATCGCGGCTGCAACCCGCAGGTTCTCACCTCTCCACGTCAAGGGGCCTCACATCGCGGCTGCAACCCGCAGGTTCTCACCTCTCCACGTCAAGGGGCCTCACATCGCGGCTGCAACCCGCAGGTTCTCACCTCTCCACGTCAAGGGGCCTCACATCGCGGCTGCAACCCGCAGGTTCTCACCTCTCCACGTCAAGGGGCCTCACATCGCGGCTGCAACCCACAGGTTCTCACCTCTCCACGTCAAGGGGCCTCACATCGTGGCTGCAGCCCGCAGGTTCTCACCTCTCCACGTCAAGGGGCCTCACATCGCGGCTGCAACCCGCAGGTTCTCACCTCTCCACGTCATGGGGCCTCACATCGCGGCTGCAACCCGCAGGTTCTCACCTCTCTACGTCAAGGGGCCTCACATCGCGGCTGCAACCCACAGGTTCTCACCTCTCCACGTCAAGGGGCCTCACATCGCGGCTGCAGCCCGCAGGTTCTCACCTCTCCACGTCAAGGGGCCTCACATCGCGGCTGCAGCCCGCAGGTTCTCACCTCTCCACGTCAAGGGGCCTCACATCGCGGCTGCAACCCGCAGGTTCTCACCTCTCCACGTCAAGGGGCCTCACATCGCGGCTGCAACCCGCAGGTTCTCACCTCTCCACGTCAAGGGACCTCACATCGCGGCTGCAACCCGCAGGTTCTCACCTCTCCACGTCAAGGGCCCTCACATCGCGGCTGCAACCTGCAGGTTCTCACCTCTCCACGTCAAGGGGCCTCACATCGCGGCTGCAACCCGCAGGTTCTCACCTCTCCACGTCAAGGGACCTCACATCGCGGCTGCAACCTGCAGGTTCTCACCTCTCCACGTCAAGGGGCCTCACATCGCGGCTGCAACCCGCAGGTTCTCACCTCTCCACGTCAAGGGGCCTCACATCGCGGCTGCAACCCGCAGGTTCTCACCTCTCCACGTCATGGGGCCTCACATCGCGGCTGCAACCCGCAGGTTCTCACCTCTCCACGTCAAGGGGCCTCACATCGCGGCTGCAGCCCGCAGGTTCTCACCTCTCCACGTCAAGGGGCCTCACATCGCGGCTGCAACCCGCAGGTTCTCACCTCTCCACGTCAAGGGGCCTATGCTAGTAGCTTTGATAAAATCACTGCCAAAGCCTCACGGTCTGACAATTGTTATCACGGTATTGACAAAGAGTTATCGCAAGTCAGAGACCGTGAGGTAGGAAAATGCCAATACCGCTCGGGATCGCAGTGTCCTTATCTCAGCCCTTTTCTAAGTTCTGACCGTGTGATCTTCTCGCTGTCTGTAAGTGCTGCACGGAGGGAACGGCATCTCCCTGCACAGAGAGAGCTGCATCTCCCTGCACAGAGAGAGCTGCATCTCCCTGCACAGAGAGAGCTGCATCTCCCTGCACAGAGAGAGCTGCATCTCCCTGCACAGAGAGAGCTGCATCTCCCTGCACAGAGAGAGCTGCATCTCCCTGCACAGAGAGAGCTGCATCTCCCTGCACAGAGAGAGCTGCATCTCCCTGCACAGAGAGAGCTGCATCTCCCTGCACAGAGAGAGCTGCATCTCCCTGCACAGAGAGAGCTGCATCTCCCTGCACAGAGAGAGCTGCATCTCGCTGCACAGCTCTTACAGGCGGTCTCCCTGCACAGAGAGCTGCATCTCCCTGCACAGCTCTTACAGGCGATCTCCCTGGACAGAGAGCTGCATCTCCCTGCACAGCTCTTACAGGCGATCTCCCTGCACAGAGAGAAGCTGCATCTCACTGCACAGCTCTTACGGGAGATCTCCCTGCACAGAGAGAAGCTGCATCTCACTGCACAGCTCTTACAGGAGATCTCCCGGCACAGATAGAAGCTGCATCTCCCTGCACATCTCTTACAGGCAATCTCCCTGCACAGAGAGAAGCTGCATCTCCCTGCACAGCTCTTACAGGCAATCTCCCTGCACAGAAAGCTGCATCTCCCTGCACAGCTCTTACAGGTCGATTTCCCTGCACAGAGAGACGCTGCATCTCCCTGCACAGCTCTTACAGGCGATCTCCCTGCACAGAGAGACGCTGCATCTCCCTGCACAGCTCTTACAGGCGATCTCCCTGCACAGAGAGAGCTGCATATCCCTGCACAGCTCTCCCTGCACAAGGGGAGATCCATACTTACGGATCGAACCCATCGCAACGTTAATGGATCCAGGCCACGATCGCGGGCGGCAGTGGCAACGCGCTCACTAAGTCTTGCTACATCTGTATATTCGCCACTGGCAACATCCAAACTCTGCCTCTAACTCCCCCCCCGGCACCATTTTATTTGCGCAAAAAGAAGTTGCCGCACAACCCATCGAGAAATGGTTTTATACATTGGCGCACGGAGATGTCCTAACTCGCTATTCTTTTGTGCGTCTGTTCTACCCACAAAATCACTTACAGCGACATTCAGTACATCGCTACAATAAATTATAAAGCAAAACAGAAGGTGTTATGTACAGTAAGTAAGTGCCTCGAGATTATTACGTCACGCTAAAAGAGACTGCTTCTTAAATGCCACTGTTGCCAGAGAGAATGGTACGTGTATTTCTAAGCCATGTAATATGTAGCAGCAAGCCCTGGTACACCGGCAAATTATGCAGATGTAGCTCGGAAGTGTCTAATTACTCCGGCGTTTCACCCGCGGCCACGCGAACGGTAAGGCTGGCTACATCTGTACGTGCCAACATTTGAGAGAGTCTCTCGGGAGATTTGGGGTGAAAATGCTGGAGAAATGTAAAGTTTCCACTGACTAGCATTAGATGATTGCGTTTCTTCAGAAAAGTGTAAAAAAAAAAAAAAGAATTCTGCTTAACACATGGGATTCTGGCAGCGAGAAACAGGGAGAATTAGCCCGCCCGCTGTATATTTAGGTTGATAAGGACCAGCACGCTCAGATCCCGTATTATATGTAGACCGGCATCCTATTTCTACTGTAACATCCACATGAAACTAAAGTCTCCCCCATCTTTTTATATTATTTACAGTATCCTCCCACGCAAGTGTTTAAGAGCCTCATCATCCCGGACAAAAATAAAGCAATCATGGAAATTCTGAAAGATGCGCTTCTAAAATTAACAACTGCAAATCCCTCCCGCTCCCTGCCAAAGAGGCGCGTTGGAACACTTGTGCGTGTATCAGTTTGCCACTTTGAGTCACAGACTTGGATAAGCAGTTTACTAAATATGTAAGCGTCCACAAGTTCATTTAGCTGAGGGGTGGGGGCAGAGAATGAGAACGATATTGCTATGATTGCTATAGAGTGTGTGTGTAATCCTAATGTGTCTGAGCGTTAGTCCCTTCTAGGAATAAACGCTAACATCGAACCGCTCTGCCAGATGTGTAATATATTGTAATCTGTCAGCAAAGAGGTTTTAATAGGGCACTTATTTGGTTGGTGCAGCTGTTTCCGGATTCGATTCTAGTTTTGCACAGGCTGTATGATATCTGTGTCTGAATCCAACCAGGCATCCCTCTTAGGCTGCGCTTATAGTGCCGGCGATGCGACCGACGTCGCTCCAAAACAAATGCATGGTCGCAAGCGCTTGGAGTAAGCGAGACGGGAGCCACGTCGCGACCAAAAATTTGGTAGCCGGTTGAAATTTGATTTTGACCACATGTGACAGCCTCTGAACCAATCAATGGCCAGGTCGCTTTCAACGTCGCTGCAAAATGAAATACAACTTTCGTGGGTGGCGACAGCGACGGGTGACGTCATCCGTCACGTCGCCGTCGCGGGGCACTATACACGCGGCCTTACACACACTGTATATAATATTTTGTTTCTGAATTTCTGCCACACCCGATGAAGGAACTTGAGAGGTTGGAAAGATTGTAACAGATCAACGACTTGTTGGTCCAATAAAAGGCATCGTCCCCCGTACTCCCTCTCCCTCCTGTGTTAGTACTCCCTCTCCCTCCTGTGTTACTACTCCCTCTCCCTCCTGTGTTACTACTCCCTCTCCCTCCTGTGTTACTACTCCCTCTCCCTCCTGTGTTACTACTCCCTCTCCCTCCTGTGTTACTACTCCCTCTCCCTCCTGTGTTACTACTCCCTCTCGCCTCCTGTGTTTACTACTCCCTCTCCCTCCTGTGTTACTACTCCCTCTCCCTCCTGTGTTACTACTCCCTCTCCCTCCTGTGCTACTACTCCCTCTCCCTCCTGTGTTACTACTCCCTCTCCCTCCTGTGTTACTACTCCCTCCTGTGTTACTACTCCCTCTCCCTCCTGTGTTACTACTCCCTCTCCCTCCTGTGTTACTACTCCCTCTCCCTCCTGTGTTACTACTCCCTCTCCCGTGTTACTACTCCCTCTCCCTCCTGTGTTACTACTCCCTCTCCCTCCTGTGTTACTACTCCCTCTCCCTCCTGTGTTACCACTCCCTCTCCCCTCCTGTGTTACTACTCCTTCTCCCTTCTGTGTTACTACTCCCTCTCCCTCCTGTGTTACTACTCCCTCTCCCTCCTGTGTTACTACTCCCCTCTCCCTCCCGTGTTACTACTCCCTCTCCCTCCTGTGTTACTACTCCCTCTCCCTCTTGTGTTACTACTCCCTCTCCCTCCTGTGTTACTACTTCCTCTCCCTCCTGTGTTACTACTCCCTCTCCCTCCTGTGTTACTACAGTACATGGTTTTGCATAGGTAGGAAATATACCGACCTCCACTTGGCAATATTGAAGCAAACCAGTGGAAAAGAAGCCATATTTGTCTTTGCGCCTACGCAACAAGGAACTATGCCTTAAAGGGGCTCCTTGTGCACCAGCTTGTTATTTAGGGAGGTGCCCATTGGAGGTCCGATGTGGTGTAAACACCTCTGGTGTACAATCTGTGTCAGATTAAAGCAAACAAGAATAATACGCTTCCTACGTGTGATGTAACCGCAAACCAAAGCCACGGAGCGTTGCGCTCACACACACTGTACTTTGCACTGATATATCTCCCCTACACGTTCACTTTCCTTCAGCAGAAAGAGCGCTGGCAGCGATACAAAGGTTAATGGTTCGTCTGTACTGTCAAATAGGACAAAAGCATACGGTGTGGAATAGGAAGGGGAAATAAATAACATAGAAACATTGCATTTGACGGACTGATAAGACCCCCCTTGGCCCATTTTCCATGTGCTGCTAAACCTCAGTACCTAGTAGATCCTTGAGGCTTTCTTTCCCATCTAGGATTTAGCCTTTTGTCTATATCAAGTGTGTTTGAATTCCCTTACTGTAGTAGCCCTTACCACCTCTGCTGGGAGGCTGTTCCATGCATCCACTACTCTTTCAATGAAGAAGTGCAACAAGGGTATTGCTTAATGGTATTGATAGAAGGGAAAACATTTATATAATCGAAACCAAATATTTGGCCTTGGCTGGCTCCCCTTCACTTTGTGTCTGCGTGTAAGTTGGGTTGGTGACAGGGTGGCTAATACTCCGGGTTTGACCCGGAGGCCACGGGTTCCGGTCACGTATCTCCGGGCTGCGGGTTTACATGAAATCTTGAGGTGGGTAAGGGGAAGGTTGGGAGCCTCAGCTCTTACCTTCTCCGGAGGTGAGGGCATGAACCGGCGGCATCACCCCGCGAATGGTCCCCGTCAACGTGTCTCCGCGATGTAAATGGCGTCGCGTGACGTCATGGCAACGCGATGACATTTGAGGTCGAGGAGCCATGTCAATGGGGACCATGCAGGAGGAGATGCCGCCATTGCCGGAGAAGGTAAGAGAGTTAAATATATCAATAAAATAAATCAATTAAAAAAATGAAATTGAATTGGAAAGTCTCCGGGCTAGCCTTCAACAGAAGGGGGGGCATCGGTGAGATGTGTATATTTGTGCTGCCGGGTGATGCTGTCTGCAGGGCTGTGTTGGATGTTCTGAGAAATAGCTCAAGTACCAATTAAAAACTAGCGGTAGCAGCTGTGCCCGTCTTCAGTAGAAATGTTTTTGAGCTGTAAAAGGGAGGATCAGATCCCTTTCAGTCTAAATCAAATTCTTTAAACAACAAAGGCGGTTAAATCTGCAGACCCAGCAATATCCTACATGGGTGAGTTTTTAATAAATTAGTTCTGTACTTTGAGAAAATAGTTGTAGCATTTTTTTTTGTAAAAACAACTCTGAATGACATTTTTAATGTATTATAATGTGAAGCATTTTTCATTTCTATAGCAACCATCTACAAAGTCACATCCCCTTCCTTTTCTGAAACAGGCTCTGGCACATCCCTTTTTGAGCCCTGCCCTCTCTCTAGCAGTGCACCAATTGTATCTAGTGACTGCCTGGTCACATGAACTTCCCCACAGAACTTTGCATCTTGGGTAGTCTTCTGCTGCACTGACAGCCCTTTAGTCAACCCCTGAGCAAAATCTTCGCCGATCGATCACAGGACAACTTAGCTAATTACTTATCATTGTGTGGATTGTATTGATGCACGTATTAAAAGGGAAAATAAATCAATTACAAAACAGCAGCTTGGACTGCTGCTTCCAGTGGAGATTAAGGATTTTTCCATCACACTTTGACCACTAGAGGTAGATTCAAGTAAGGTCTAACGGAGGGTGATAGTGATATATATATACTAGCTGAGAGACCCAGCGTTGCCCGGGATGTAAATGCGTAATAGGTAGTATTATTTATAAATCGTGGAACAATAGGTGAGTATTTGTTGTAAAGGTTTGGGGGGGGGAGAAAGGGGAGCGGGGGGGGGAGAAAGGGGAGCGGGGGGGGAGAAAGGGGAGCGGGGGGGGGAGAAAGGGGAGCGGGGGGGGGAGAAAGGGGAGCGGGGTGGGGGGGGGAGAAAGGGGGAGCGGGGGTGGGGGGGGGAGAAAGGGGGAGCGGGGTGGGGGGGGGGAGAAAGGGGGAGCGGGGCGGGGGGGGAGAAAGGGGAGCGGGGGGGGAGAAAGGGGAGCGGGGGGGGGGGAGAAAGGGGAGCGGGGGGGGGGAGAAAGGGGAGCGGGGGGGGGAGAAAGGGGAGCGGGGGGAAAGGGGAGCGGGGGGAAAGGGGAGCGGGGGGAAAGGGGAGCGGGGGGAGATAGGGACGGGGGGAAAGGGGAGTGGGGGACGGGGGAAAGGGGAGTGGGGGGACGGGGGAAAGGGGAGTGGGGGACGGGGGGAAAGGGGAGTGGGGGAAAGGGGGAGTGGGGGACGGGGGAGTGGGGGACGGGGGAAAGGGGAGTGGGGGACGGGGGAGTGGGGGGGGGGGAAAGAGGAGTGGGGGGGGGGGGAAAGAGGAGTGGGGGGGGGAAGGGGAGTGGGGGGGGGGGAGAGCAGTGGGCATATGTATTGTCATAATTTATGTATGGGCATTTCCCCCCCCCTCCTCCGTGCGTCC